>NW_023632127.1:0-1435 GCF_014905685.2 Nematolebias whitei | reverse complement strand
TCCGGGTTCAACTGTCCCCCTCTTACAATGCTGTGATTGCTAGTATCACTCAGCCCTCTGTGAGTAGTAAACAGCCATCAGTGTGCTAATGATCCATTGTTAGGCTGATGGTCCTTCTTGAGCATGTGATCAGCTGGTTTTGGTTGTCAGCAGCAAAACTGGTTGATCCACTCAGAGAAGGTGCTATTTAAGAGAATGAGCTGAATACAGCACCTCAGACTGAGGAAGTCTCTTGGATGAGAGACGAAACGTTTCTACATTTTTTTGTTGATTTGCTTTGTTTTGTTTTTTTTTTGAATGTCCAGAGGACCAGATTGAACTTTTTTAGATTTTTCTACCTGGATTATTGAGCATGCATCAGAAACATGTTTTGTGTTAGCAGAATTTAATTCTAATTTTAAAACTTATCCAACATTAATACAACTTACCTCAAGTTGCCTTTTTGGACATGCATGCAAATATTTGTACAAATTGTACTTGAGAGGAGATTATTACAGCCTCGTATAAAATCAATATTGATGATGATATCGGAACTGGATTGGTATCGGACGATATTCAGATTTAGGTATTGGGTTCAGATCGGAAGCAAAAAAAATGTGGATCGGTGCATCCCTAGTTAAAATTAAATCTCAGGAAGTCCAACATTTTACTGACCACACCAACTCTGTGGATAAATACATCAAGTTCACATGAGAAGATGTAAAAAATGGCAGGTTGGCTTTCTTGGACTGTGAGGTCTCAGTCTCTGATAGAGGACATTTGCAAACTGAGGTGTACCGCAAACCCACCCACACAGACCAGTATTTGCAATTTGACTCCCATCACCCTTTGGAGCACAAGTTAGGAGTCATCAGGACTCTGTATCACAGAGCAGACAGCATCCCCACTAGCTCAGGAGCCAGGCTGAAGGAGAAATCCTACACAAGACAGGCTCTAGAGCAATGTGGATATCCTAACTGGGCCTTCCTGAAAGCAGAGAAGAAACACAAACAGGACTCCAGTCAGCCAACAGGTGAAAAGGAGGAACCCAGACCCAAACCAGTGGTCATTCCATATGTTGAGGGAGTATCAGAGAAACTGAGACGTTTATTTTCTAAACATAACGTCCCAGTGGCTTTTAAACCCCAAAATACATTACGGCAAAGACTGGTTCATCCCAAAGATCCAGTCCCCCGGCACAAACAGAGCAATGTTGTGTATGCTGTTCAGTGTCAGGAGGGCTGTGATCAGTCTTACATCGGGGAAACAAAACAGCCACTGGCCAAAAGGATGGCCCAGCACAGAAGATCAACATCATCAGGCCAGGACTCTGCGGTCTACACTCATCTCCAGGCCAGCGGTCACTCTTTCAGGGATGAAGATGTTCACATCCTGGACAGAGAGGAACGATGGTTTGAGAGAGGAGTAAAGGAGGCCATCTTTGTGAAAAGAAATC
>NW_023632126.1:0-1435 GCF_014905685.2 Nematolebias whitei | reverse complement strand
GACTTGACTGGATGTTCCCGCTGTTGACAAAATCCAGGACCCCCTCTGGACAGTTAATTCAGTTTGTTGTTGGACTGATAGCTCTTTGCTTTGTTTCCATAGTAAAAAGTCATATTGTTTGGCTGACAATTTCTTTGTTGTTGTGTCAGTGGTGCTCGACTGACAGTTTCTTTGAACCGTCCCATTGGTCAGTTTCCCAGACCCAACTTCAACGTCCACCTGAACACATCTGGTATCCGATCCGGCACCCAGCACTAGAGGGTCATGATCACAACTCAGATGGATGCTGTATGTATCTGAAGACTACCTGTCTGTGTTTTGTGGGCCTAGCCAGACTCACCTCCCCAATCCACAGCTCTGTCTTCTCAGGCTGCTGAGAAGGAAAAATAAACAATCCAATTATTAAAAGTCTGATTCAACCTTAAGCATCTGTTATCAACATTAATCCTTTGTTAGCAAGTTCTATTCTGGGACCACAGCGTTTAGCTTCAACAGAGTCATTCTGGTGTCCTGGATTGCACAACAGATGTTTTAAACGCTCAATTACATAAGAGTGAAAACTTTCATCAAACACTGCACAATCCAATTCTTTACACCTACTGCATAAAATATTCCATTCAAAATAATGTCTTCAATCTTTTAGAATATGTGTTTTGACTCACCACCTGACAGTGAGGACCACCCTCAGGTCCACATCATCCATTTAGACTTTGTAAAGGTTTAGGCAGCATGATTATATGTAATCACTGCTTGTTATATAACAAATCTGCAAATTCTTCCATCTCCTAACTATTCTTGTTCACTGCATCCTAAACAAAATTCTTGTAATTCAATTCAATTAAGACTATGTCTACACTTCAAGACATCACAGAGACCATTAGCACTGCACAAAAACATCTACATGCACCTTTATTCACAAAGCACAACTTCTTAAACTCACCATGTACTCAACTCTGTTCTCCTTATGCACTCATAGGACCTGTGTGAAATCTCAAGATGTTTAAAGTCATTTCATTTACCCACTAGAATTGTTGTTTTCCCATAAATAACCTAGTTCAAGTAGCTCTTAGAAGGGAACAGCTCCTAAACACTAGACAACATTTTCAATATGTGATGAAATCATTTAGACTGATTAATTTAACCCAAGCATTTCAATTTGAATTTAGTTAAGACAGATTTATTTAACCCAAGCATTTCAATTTGAGTTTAGTTAAGACTGATTTATTTAACCCAAGCATTTCAATTTGTGTTTAGTTAAGAGTTTCTTTGACCAGAATAATTTTTTTCTTCATTTTACAAGTGTCAAGGATTTTGTTTATTACTTATTTTACATTCTGTTGTTTTTTAGTTGAATTTAAAACCTGATTTTATTGTCAATTCCAAGAAGAAATTTTGGCTAATTTGTTTACAATGTGTCATCCAGAAATGCTTAAAC
>NW_023632125.1:0-1435 GCF_014905685.2 Nematolebias whitei | reverse complement strand
TTATGTATATATATATATATGTATATTTATGTATATATATACATGTATTCCTATATATACATATATATATATATATATAAATAAGGCAAGGGACTTTTCTGTGTGGAGGTTGCATGCTCTATTCAAACATGTATTGGTTTTCTCCAGGTACTCCAGTTTCATCACAAACAAAAACATGCAGCATGTTAGACTGATTGGTAACTCTAAATTGTCCCTAGTGAGAGAGTGAATGTTTGATTGTCTTGTTTGTCTCTATGTGTCCCTGTGATGGACTTGTGACACGTCCAGGGTGTACCCTGCCCCTTGCACATTTATTGCTGGACATGGGCATCGGCGACCCCCGTGACCCAAAATGGAAGAAGCGGGTAAAGATAGTGGATGGATGGTTGGATGGATATTCCTATCACAGTTTACAAACAAAAATGGGGGTTATTTGACAAATTTAAAATATAAAATAGCATGAATGTATTACTCACAGTGTGTAACTCTTAAGCAATAATCTCAGGAGAGTTATATTTTTTACATGGTTTGAAGTTGATAGCCTTTGTTATTTCCTAAATATGGATAATATTCATTCATTCAACATTTATTTAGACAGGTAAATCCCATTGAGCCTCGGGGATATTTAACTCATGTACCTTTAAAACTTATTTTAGAGGTATAAAGCCAAGACTACCTAAGAGCATGCAGATGCAGTTGTATTCCTCACAGTGATGAATGATATAATAAACATTCAGCATTTATTATCCAATGGTGATAAACACACAATGCAGAATGAGATAACCAGTCATATATCATTTAGCTTATTATGTGTATTTAGTGTTTATGTATCATTATACTTTTTAGTGGTCTGATTAATGTCATCCCTTGAGGCTGGATTTAACTGAAGACTATTAGTGTTGATTAAAGTAAAGCATAGTGAATAATGAAGTGGAAAATAAAAATAAAAAATAACCCATTTATTTTTATTAGGTTACATGTCAGAATGCTGATTATATTGCCATAATCCTTTGGTTTCCTTGAACCATTAAACTGTAGAATTGCTCAAAAATAAAATATTTTGGGGAAATATTTTCTTGGTACCACTTTACAATAAGGCTCCCCTCATAGATGCTTATAAATAGTTTATAGATAGTTATTAATTCAACTATAAACACTTAATAAATCATTAATAAGTTCTTATTGTGCATTAATTAAGGGTGACAGTGACAAAACTGACCATTTTCTTGCCAAATATTGAGCCCAATCTGCTCACTTATATATTTCATCTAGAGTGGTGATATTAAACATTTCAGACTAACGTACTACCTTGTAAGCACAATAGGCATTTGTAAACATATTTCTTTAGCATATAATATTATACTTTATCACTGCATTAGAAGTATCTACAACTAATATTTACCCTAAAATATTTTATGTATATATATATATATAT
>NW_023632124.1:0-1436 GCF_014905685.2 Nematolebias whitei | reverse complement strand
CCAGACCATATAAACTACTCCTGGACCATTAAAAACTACACCTGGACCATAGAAACTACACCTGGAAACTGGACCATAGGAACCACAAATGGACCATAGGAACTAGAGATCTGAGTTGACCTTTGTTGTGATTGTGACTCCATAAATAAAGAATAAGTAAATAGACAGGAGCAGGGAGGAGGAGGAGCAGGGAGCAGCCAGGTGGACAGGAGTGTTACCTGCAGAGAAACAGCTGAGGTCTTTGTGTCCACGGGTGGACGTCTGGTCTTTGTGTCTACTGGTGGACGTCTGGTCTTTGTGTCTACTGGTGGACGTCCATCTGTAAAGCAGGTGATGATCAGGTGATCAGGTGGACAGAACAACCTTTCACTTCAACACTTTCTAGTTTAGTCCTCATCAGAGGACTAAACGTCGGTTTGTTGTTGGTGTTTGAACAACGTTCTTGTGAACCTTGAATCACGGCTCAGCGGTCCGGTTGAGCTCAACCAACAGAACCTCCTGGACTCTATTCTGTTAACACATCAGGAAGTTGAAAACACACAAATATATAAAAACTAAAAGACTCAACAAAAAGAAAATGAAATGAGTTCACATCAAACCATTTTCAGGAAACGTTACATTTTCTTTCAGAGCTGTTGTCATCGTTTAATGACGACCAAAACAAAGACTTCTCAAGGACAAACTTGGAGGAGGTTCTGGGGAAAGGATGTCCAACAGCTCTGGGCTTTCAGGACAGAAACTGATCCGGTCTTTGTTGGGTGGTAAAAATAATTCAGTCTAACCTGAAACGATCAAAAACTCACAAGAGGTTTGCCAGAGTCGTTCTAAAACCTGGTTCTGGTTCTGCTGCTCTGGAGCTTACAGGTCTGTTAATGCAACACCAAGATGGAAAGACATCAGCAATGACCTCAGAAGCTGCTGCCGCCCGTCAATCTGTGAAGGGTCAACGGTCATGTAGAGAAAGATTCTTCACAAGAGGACCTGTCAGACTGATGATTCACCCTGAAGGTCAGACAGTGCAGTCAGGCCTCAGTCAAAGGTCAAAGGTCATGACTTCTTCTCTCTAAAAACAGCTCGACTTTCATCTGAAGGAACCACAAGAATTCTGGACCAGAACCAGAGCAGAGGATAGATTTTTACCCAGAATGCACTGCAGCAGACAGCTCCTCCAGCTGTCAGCACGGAGGTGGAGGCTGATGGTTTGGGCTCCTTCAGTCACTGAGTGGACCAGAACTCCTCTGGAGATCAAAGGGTTCTGGAGTCCAACAGCTGAAGCTTGAACCAAACTGGGTCCAACAGACCCATGACCCAGAACACAGCAGCTGATCTACAACAGACTGGGTCAGAAAGAGCAGAACCAGTGGTCCAGTCAGAGCCCAGAACCTGAACCTGACTGACTGACTGACTGACTGACTGACTGACTGACTGACTGACTG
>NW_023632123.1:837-1436 GCF_014905685.2 Nematolebias whitei | reverse complement strand
ATGTGCATATGTATATATATTATATATGTGCATATGTATATATGTGCGTATGTATATATATTATATATGTATATGTGTGCGTATGTATATATATTATATATGTGCATATGTATATATATTATATATGTGCATATGTATATATATTATATATGTGCATATGTATATATGTGCGTATGCATATATATTATGTATGTGCATATGTATGTATATATATTATATATGTGCGTATGTATATATATTATGTATGTGCATATGTATATATGTGCATATGTATATATGTGCATATGTACATATGTGCATATGTACATATGTGCATATGTACATATGTGCATATGTACATATGTGCATATGTATATATGTGCATATTTACATATGTGCATATGTATATATGTGCATATGTATATAATATATGTGCATATGTATATAATATATGTGTATATGTATATAATATATGTGCATATGTATATATATGCGTATGTATATATATTATATATGTGTATATGTATATATGTGCGTATGTATATATATATTATGTATGTGCATATGTATATTATATATGTGCATATGTATATAATATATGTGCATATGTATATAATATA
>NW_023632123.1:498-827 GCF_014905685.2 Nematolebias whitei | reverse complement strand
AATATATGTGCATATGTATATAATATATGTGCATATGTATATAATATGTGCATATGTATATAATATATGTGCATATGTATATAATATATGTGCATATGTATATATATATGCGTATGTATATATATTATATATGTGCATATGTATATATGTGCGTATGTATATATATTATATATGTGCATATGTATATGTGCATATGTATATGTGCGTATGTATATATGTGCATATGTATATATGTGCATATGTATATATGTGCATATGTATATATGTGCATATGTATATATGTGCGTATGTATATATGTGCATATGTATATATGTGCGTATGTATATAT
>NW_023632123.1:0-488 GCF_014905685.2 Nematolebias whitei | reverse complement strand
TGCGTATGTATATATGTGCATATGTATATATGTGCGTATGTATATATATTATGTATGTGCATATGTATATATGTGCATATGTATTTATGTGCGTGTGCATATATATTATGTATGTGCATATGTATGTATGTGCATATGTATATATGTGCATATGTATGTATGTGCATATGTATATATGTGCATATGTATGTATGTGCATATGTATGTATGTGCATATGTATGTGCATATGTATATATGTGCATATGTATGTGCATATGTATATATGTGCATATGTATGTGCATATGTATATATGTGCATATGGATGTGCATATGTATATATGTGCATATGGATGTGCATATGTATATATGTGCATATGTATGTGCATATGTATATATGTGCGTATGTATGTGCATATGTATATATGTGCATATGTATATATATTATATATATGTGCATATGTATATATGTGCATATGTATATATATTATATATATGTGCATATGTATA
>NW_023632122.1:0-1436 GCF_014905685.2 Nematolebias whitei | reverse complement strand
GAGGTCACGCTGAGATGCTCTTCATCGGGTGGTGAGGTGAGTCTGGTTGCTGGTATTAAGAGGGCCAAGGCCACATATGCAAAGAGGATCGAGGGTCAATTCATCTCACAAGACCCTCGGAGCATGTGGAGGGGCATTAAGTGCATAACAGATTATAAAGGAAGGAGTGAACAATGTCCCAAAGACCCATCTCTGCCTGATGCCCTCAACAAGTTCTATGCACGCTTTGAAGACCCGAACAGACCACCCAGCACCAGACTCACCTCACCACCCGATGAAGAGCATCTCAGCGTGACCTCAGCAGAAGTAAGGAGTACCTTCAGGAGGATTAATCCGCACAAAGCAACTGGCCCAGACAACATCCCCGGAAAAGTGTTGAAGGAATGTGCTGATCAGCTCTGTGAGGTGCTGGCAGACATCTTTAACACCTCACTTACCCTGGAGACAGTTCCCACCTGCCTGAAGACTGCCACCATCATCCCAGTCCCAAAAAGCTCTACAGTGACTGGTCTGAATGACTATCGGCCAGTGGCCCTCACCCCGATAGTCGCTAAATGCTTCGAAAAACTGGTCATGACTCACATCAAAACAACCATCAACATCAACGAGGACCCTCATCAGTACGCATACCGTGAGAACCGATCAACAGAGGATGCAATCTCCTCTGTGGTCCACACTGCACTCAACCACCTGGAGCAGAAAAACTCTTACGTCCGTATGCTCTTTGTGGACTTCACATCCGCCTTCAACACCATGATCCCCCAAACCCTGATGGACAAACTATCCACACTAGGACTAAGCCCCTCCATCTGCAACTGGGTACTAGACTTTTTAACAAACAGACCACAGTTAGTGAGGATCCACAACCTCTCCTCCTCCACCATAACCCTCAGCACTGGCTCTCCTCAGGGATGTGTGTTGAGCCCCCTTCTGTTTACTCTGCTCACATATGATTGTGCAGCTACCCATCCAGGCTGTCACATTGTAAAGTTTGCAGATGATACAGCGGTGGTGGGATGCATCACAAACAATGATGAGTCCAGCTACAGGCAGGAGGTGGAACACCTGGAGAGCTGGTGCAGAGAGAATAACCTTCACATCAATGTGAAGAAGACAAAGGAGATGATTGTGGACTTCAGAAGGAACAAAAACACCTACACCCCCCTGAACATAAGAGGATCTGCGGTGGAAGTGGTCTCCAGCTACAAGTACTTGGGTGTACACATGAATGACAACCTCAGCTGGAGCAACAACACCACCAGCCTGATCAAGAAAGCTCATCAGAGACTCTACTTCCTCAGACGGCTGAGGCGAGCTGGTCTGGGAAGCTCAGTCCTCACCTCCTTCTACAGGTGTGCAGTGGAGAGCATCCTGTGCTCGAGCATCAATGTGTGGCATGGAGGCTGCACAGCTGCAGAAAGAAAAGCTTTGCAGAG
>NW_023632121.1:1074-1436 GCF_014905685.2 Nematolebias whitei | reverse complement strand
CGCCGGACGCGGCCTCCAAGTCGTCTACGCCGCCGGACGCGGCCTCCAAGTCGTCTACGCCGCCGGACGCGGCCTCCTCGTCGCCTACGCCGCCTGACGCGGCCTCCTCGTCGCCTACGCCGCCTGACGCGGCCTCCTCGTCGCCTACGCCGCCTGACGCGGCCTCCAAGGCTTCTACGCCGCCAGAGTCGGCCTCCAAGGCTTCTACGCCGCCAGCTGCGGCCTCCAAGGCTTCTACGCCGCCAGCTGCGGCCTCCAAGGCTTCTACGCCGCCAGCTGCGGCCTCCAAGGTTTCTACGCCGCCAGCTGCGACCTCCAAGGTCCTACGTGTTGGACGGCCTCCCGGCCGCCCCCCCCGAACG
>NW_023632121.1:0-974 GCF_014905685.2 Nematolebias whitei | reverse complement strand
CGCCTGACGCGGCCTCCTCGTCGCCTACGCCGCCTGACGCGGCCTCCAAGGCTTCTACGCCGCCAGAGTCGGCCTCCAAGGCTTCTACGCCGCCAGCTGCGGCCTCCAAGGCTTCTACGCCGCCAGCTGCGGCCTCCAAGGTTTCTACGCCGCCAGCTGCGACCTCCAAGGTCCTACGTGTTGGACGGCCTCCCGGCCGCCCCCCCGAACGATGGTCCCGTGCTGGACGGCCTCCCGGCCGCCCCCCCGAACGATGGTTCCGTGCTGGACGGCCTCCCGGCCGCCCCCCCGAACGATGGTCCCGTGATGGACGGCCTCCCGGCCGCCCTCCTGAACGATGGTCCCGTGATGGACGGCCTCCCGGCCGCCCTCCTGAACAATGACTCCAGGGACGGTCTCTCGACCGTTCAAATCTTTTGTGTTTTTCCTGTTTGTGTTTTGCTTTAGTTTTTTCAGGTCTTTGTGTTCTTCCTTGTGTTTCCTCTGGCCCTCCACCCTTGCAGTGCCGCCCTCCACCCACCCAAGTCCTTCAGGTGGGGGGTTTTTTGGGGACGCCTGGAGGCGTCCTTGAGGGGGGGGTACTGTAAGGATGGTACCATTTGCTGTTTCTGTTTGTGTCTGTGTTTCCCTAGTGTTTCCTCGTCAGTTTAATTGTTGCCACCTTTGTCTCGTCACACCTGTTGTAATCACGTCTTGTCTCGTCCTTGTATATAAGCCTCCTGTTCTGTGTTGTTCCTTTGTCGGGTCGTATTCGTTGGGTCTCTGCGTTCTCCTGTGTTCTCCTGCATTCTCCTGCGTCTCCCCTGAGCTCCCTGAGTTTTCCCTCTGAGCCTCCATCTATTTGTAAGTTTTGCTGCCACGTCAGCTGTTTGTTTTGTTCTTTATTTATTATTAAAATACTTATTTTTGTATTTGCCGAGTTTGAGTCCTGTCTGCACAATTGGGTTCGTTCCTGTCCAACAAATCCTGACATT
>NW_023632120.1:402-1436 GCF_014905685.2 Nematolebias whitei | reverse complement strand
TTGTGCTGAAACGTTTCGCCTTCGATCCAGAAGGCTTCATCAGTCAAGGAAACACACAACAAAACTGATTCTTGCCCCAACAGCTTACTCCAAAGTGTAACAAACCAGTTCTGCTTGTCATAAGATGGTCTCTTTGGTACGCCCCCTCCTCCATTGCCGGCCCTCTTCCTTGTTGACAGTCTTGTCAAACTGGTTGAAAACAACAAAGTCCATGCTCAACAATCCAGGTTTACAATCCAACATTTTTCAGTCAGGTCATCTGGACAGTTTCAAGAAACTCCTCCCTCACTGAATAGAAACACAGCCCCTCACGTGCTGCTTTACACAAACTTACTAACGTCATGAAGGCAGCACAGCTGAAGAGGATTATTATTTAATATATGTAAATAGTTTATTTTTTAGACATTTATTTTGTACAGTTACAGCTGTTTGTTAATAAATGTGCCTGTGTGACAACTGGGACAAAGCTTTGACTCAAATATATTTTTGGCATAAATTTATGGAAAGAAAAAAAAATATTGAGATATATATCATATATCACCTTCTTCTTCTTTCGGCTTTTCCCTCTTGAGGGGTCGCCACAGCGAGTCATCCTCCTCCACCTCACTCTGTCCTCTGCCTCCTCTGTCCTCACTCCAACTACCATCATGTCCTCTCTACCCGCATGTATATCTCCTCTTTGGCCTTCCTCTTTGTCTTTTTCCTGGCAGCTGCATTTCTAGCATCCTTCTACAAATATACCCATGGTCTCTCCTCTTGACATGTCCAAACCATCTCAGTCTGGCCTCCCTAACTTTACCTCCTAGTTGTTCAACCTGTGCTGTACCTTTGATTATCTCATTCCTAATCTTATCCAGCCTTGTCACTCCAAAGGAGAACCTTAGCATCTTCATTTCTGCCACTTCCAGTTCTTTCACCTATCTTTTTGTCAATGCCACTGTCTCCAGACCATACAACATAGCTGGTCTCACCACTGTCTTGTAAACTTTTCCTTTGACATTTGCTGACACCCTTTTGTCACAAATCACTCCTGA
>NW_023632120.1:0-302 GCF_014905685.2 Nematolebias whitei | reverse complement strand
ATAGCTGGTCTCACCACTGTCTTGTAAACTTTTCATTTGACATTTGCTGACACCCTTTTGTCACAAATCACTCCTGAAACTTTTCTCCATCCACTCCATCCTGCCTGGACTCTCTTTTTCACTTCTTTACCACATTCCCCATTTCCCTGGACAGTGGACCCCAAGTACTTGAAGTCCTGCACCTTTGTGACCTCCGCTCCTTGTAGCCTCACTGTTCCACCAGCTTCCCTCTCATTTACACACATGTACTCTGTCACTACGGTTGACTTTCATTCCTCTTCTTTCAAGTGTATACTTCCACG
>NW_023632119.1:498-1436 GCF_014905685.2 Nematolebias whitei | reverse complement strand
A
Source organism: Nematolebias whitei (assembly GCF_014905685.2). Classification (NCBI taxonomy): domain Eukaryota; kingdom Metazoa; phylum Chordata; class Actinopteri; order Cyprinodontiformes; family Rivulidae; genus Nematolebias; species Nematolebias whitei. The sequence goes on along the minus strand of NW_023632119.1, from coordinate 1,435 downwards.
CTGGTCAGTTGCTGACTGGTCAGTTGCTGACTGGTCAGTTGCTGACGTGCCTACTGGATTGATTGACAGGTGGCGTGACATGCAAAATAATTATAGATTTTAGTGGCCCGTTTGCGACTGTTGTCATTTATTCCATATTTATTCACCATTTTTTCAATATTTTGGTGAATCTAAGGTTTGGGAACTGTTTTCTTACAAAATCCTAATGATGGATTCTTAATTTTTCAGAGATGCTGAGTTAAAATTTAGGGGTGCTCAAGGAGGGTGTGTGATGGGCATACAGTACATGATGCTCAGCTTTGTCAAAGGAAATGTTATTCATTCATTCAACCTTTATTTAGACAGGTAAATCCCATTGAGCCTCGAGGACTCATTTACAAGAGAGACCTGATTTCAACAAAGAAAGATGACAACAATGGACAACAGTGACAACAATAGTGTTAGGATTTGTGGTCGGAGCGAACCCAGAGTGCAGAACAGGGACTCAACTCGGCAGATATACAAAAATAGGTTTTTAATGATAAATAAAAAGTACAAAATAAATAAGCTGACGGGGCAGCAAAACTTACATAAACAAGGAAGGTGGCACGGGGAACTCGAGGAACCAGGAAGACACAGAGAGACTCAGGAGACCCAAGGAAGCGTACCCAACGAAGAACGACCCGACAAAGAACAAGACAGAATAGGGTGACTTAAATACAAGGAGAAGACGAGACATGATAACAAACAGCTGGGACGAGACACAGGTGGCACTAATGGAACTAATGAGGGAGCACGAGGGAAACAGACAAACCGGGCCACAGAAAAGTACCATCCTTACAAATAGACAGTTATAAAAAGTCATACAGATTTTTATTTTTATTTTTAACAAATAGGATGGCAAAAAAAAGAAAAGTAACAAAAAACATCTAGATTCTAAGGCAAATGTAGAAAACTA
>NW_023632119.1:0-398 GCF_014905685.2 Nematolebias whitei | reverse complement strand
CGAGGACTCATTTACAAGAGAGACCTGATTTCAACAAAGAATGATGACAACGATGGACAACAGTGACAACAATAGACAGTTATAAAAAGTCATACAGATTTTTATTTTTATTTTTAACAAATAGGATGGCAAAAAAAAGAAAAGTAACAAAAAACATCTAGATTCTAAGGCAAATGTAGAAAACTAAAAACAGGAACATGTCTGCATTGGTCCCTGCCAGGAGTCCAACAGATTCTTAAAGCCACTTAGAGAGGTCAAATTTGAGAGCTTCAAATCTTTAAGAGCTTCATTCAGCAGCAAGAAACTGCTGAGAGACAGAAGTCTGTCAAAATAAAATGTAAATTATATTTTAAAAAAAATGCACAAATTAGTCACTCCAGCTGTGTAGTGTCATTAAA
>NW_023632118.1:0-1436 GCF_014905685.2 Nematolebias whitei | reverse complement strand
ATCTACGTGGACGACATCCTTTTGAGGCAGCCAACACTGGACTCTCATTTGGCTGAGATCGACCACGTCCTAAATCAGCTAACAACTGCTGGTGCTAAAATCTCACTGTCAAAGTGCCAGTGGTGCAGAACCAAAGTGGATTACGTTGGCCTCTTAGTAGGTCCAGACGGAGTACAACCACAATTGACTCGCACCCAAGGCCTAGACAACCTCAAAGTCCCAACCAATCTCAAAGAACTACAAAGTTTCTTGGGAGTGTGTAACTACTCTCGCCAGTTCATAGAGCATTATGCGGATCTCGCAAAACCACTAACTGAACTCTTAAAGAAAGACGTTCCTTTTGTCTGGACTGATACACAACAGCAGGCAATGAACGCTCTCAAAGACAGGCTCAAGCTAGCCCCGTGTCTAGTCTACCCGGACTACAACAAAGAGTTCTACTTGGAAGTGGGCTTCTCAACTTACTGCATGAGTGCAGGTCTGTACCAAATACACGACAAAGACAGGCGTGTTGTGGCCTACGCCAGCAAAACAATGGCAGGCCCTGAATTACGGTATTCAGACTGTGAGAAGGCTCTATTGACCACTGTGTGGGCAGTGAAACATTTCTCCTGCTATATTGGTGGACAGAGGATTATTGTTGAGACACAACACCAGCCAGTAACGTTTCTGAACAGCCAACGCATCAGAGATGGTGTGGTGACAAACTCACGCGTTGCAACATGGCTTATGGCACTTCAAAGTTTTAACCTAGACATCCGCTACGGTCAAAATAAGAAGTCGCACTTGGGCACTGATTTGGCAATCTGCCAAGAATGTACACAGGATGTACCAGCCACCCAACAGCCGGTTGTGAGCAAACCCTCAGCTGCTGAGGACCCAAATCACCACTTCTTTGATAGCAATATCTGCAAAGATATGGCAACAATGTACGTGGATGGATGCTCATTCCACCACGAGACAATCTGCAAAGCAGGTGTTGGAGGAGTTCTCCTCCAGGACCAAGAACAGGTCACATTTGGCTATAAATTAGGCTCTCAGTCTTCTCAGTACGCTGAGATAGCTGCAATCTTAATAGGCCTACAGATGGCAGTAGAACGCTCCATCCAGACGCTAGTCATCTGCACTGACTCTAACTATGCTCGACTTAGTTTCTTGTGTCATCTCGCTCTGTGGAAACAGAACGGTTTTCTCACAAGCAACAAAAAGGTGGTAAAACACAAAGAGCTTTTCATGACATGTGATCACTTGGTGACATCACATGATCTACAGATATTCTGGAAGAAAGTTCCAGGACACTCTAGAGTCCCAGGCGATGATAAGCACTACAATGACCTTGCAGACTCCCTAGCCAAAGAAGGAGCCGTTGACGGACCCACGTGGTCCTTCGACCCCTCCTGGCTACTCAACACTCAGTCGTCACAAGCTACAACTGA
>NW_023632117.1:0-1436 GCF_014905685.2 Nematolebias whitei | reverse complement strand
TTATCAAACATTTGTAAAATAGTAATGATCATAGAGAATTGTCTTTTTCCACTTGATTAATTCAAGAAAGAAAGTCTCAGGATCGATCAACCTGTATTTCTGGATGCAAATCAATGAAATGACAGTTTCTGACCATATGATCCTAAGGTCATTGATTTGACATCAGGTCAAGTTCACTACAGTCCCCCCTTTGGAAATCATCGCCTGTCCATGGGGATGAATTCCAAACTTGAACTTACGCCTTCGAATGTCCTTGAGCTTGATGTAATCCAGCAAGGAAGACCAAAGTCAAAAGTAATCCAGCAAGGAAAACAAAAATCAAGGTAATTCCACAATGTTCTTGGTAATTCCATTGTGTTGATGATAATTCCATAATGTTGTTGGTAATTCCATTGTAGCAATGCTTTAACCCCTTGGAAACAGAGTCTGTAATCCACTGGAAAAAGTCATATAATCCACAACGGTAAATCCACAACGATAGGAAGTGTTGATTAATCAGCATACAGAGGGGTACCCTTGGATTGAACTGAAGATGTGGCCACTGGATGAAGAGTGGAGACCAACGTCAGGATTGCAGGTCGCCTCCAGCGAAGGTCGTCTCTAGGCGACGTCCAGCCTGTGCCGTTCTGGTTCAATGTGTCATGCAATTATGTGGTTTAAGGTGGGCTTATGAAGTGGATTTTACATAAGGCCTTAAACTATATGCACCTGGTGTGTAAGCTATTATGGTTGGGAACAGCTACAACTACCAGTTAAGGGGTGGAACATGCTGAAAAGGGTAACTACAGGGGTTTATACCTATAGAAAAGGGGTCCAAACTATTTTTCCATTTCTAACTTGGTTTAAGTTAGCTTTACATGGTAAAATATAGTTTGGTTCAATTGTCTGTTGTCTTTTAGACGAACGACTTGAGATTGGGTGTTTGGTTTCCCCATAAATGTTTTTGGAAGTCTATGGCGAGACTTATCAAAAAGAATTGGCTATCCCCCCGAATAGGATTGTTCGAGTAGGTTCGGCTTAAGCGTTGAGAGATCAATGTAGATTATGGTACTTAAGGTAGCAATAATATACATTGGCTCCGCAAAGATTGCAATTTAACGAATGAACTGCATGTTGGCATGGTTAAAGGCCTCTTAATCTCTAACTTAACTACACAACAAAATTCATTCTTGCCTGGGATGTTCAAAAACAATACCAAAAACCAATTAAACGATGTCTCAACATCGACAAAACAGTGACTAAGCAACCAGTAAAACAACGTTTCAACATTGACACAAGCAGTGATTAAGCAACTAGAAAACGACGTTTCGGTGCGCCACTCACTCTGGATGTCAGATTTGCTCACGTTATCGCGTCTGGAAGCATTATCCTAACTGGCGTCACCCCCCTTCGGTCATGGGAGACCGCGAACACGGGTGAGGACGTCGCTCCATGAG
>NW_023632116.1:0-1437 GCF_014905685.2 Nematolebias whitei | reverse complement strand
GAGAGAAAAACATGCTGCTCTGTCCAAGAGGAAAGTTCTGCTCACTTTTAAACGCTGTCAAAAAGGACTTTTCTGAGAGTCCATTGTCTGATTTACTTTCATTCTTAATATGCTTAGGCTAAGACATTACAATAATAGGATATTGTAATGTCTTGTAGATCACTGTGTTAAATTTACTTATTTTGTTCATTTACTTTACGTACATGTACAGTGACCCTCGCTATAACAGGTTTCACCTTTCATGGTCTCGCTGCTTCACGGATTTACATTGTGCATTGTGTTCTGCATTCTGATTGGCTAAACAGTCTCTCCAGTACAGTAGTTATTTGTAAAAAACGTGTATATGGTACTTTTATTTGTTAAACAAATGCTTGGGCCTATAAAAAGGTTTTGTTCTTTGGTTTGAATGTATTATGGAGTATTTCATTGTATAATAATTGTAAAAAAAAAATAAAGGTTACTACTTCACGGATTTCACCTTTTGGAATGTAACCCCCATGAAAAACGAGGGTTCACTGTATTACTTTTTTTAATGTTTAAAATAAATTTGAGGTAATTGTTGAATGCGTGAAAATGATGGGGTTTATTTCCAGTGGCAGCCGGTCCAATGGGGCAGGCGGGACAGAAACCCACCTAAAAAATAAAATAAACAATAACTTGCCTCACCAAGTACTTCCGCCTAATAAATTATGTAAGTTACTTATTTACTTTGCTTGCTGCATACTCTTTTGTTCTGTGAATTTTTTCAACTTTTTTGACAATTTCAGTGGAACTTTAATTGATTTTTAGTGCTTCATCCTGAGGTTTTTTTTTATTTATTTACCATAATGGGGCAGTAGTGTCCAATGACCCGCATTTGTCAAGTGGATATTAATATGTGACCGGTGAACATCCAGACATCCGAACAGGCAGGCTCAATGGGGCGTCTAATTTTCTGCCCTGTGTCTGGTTTTAGTGCTGTGTTAGTGTCTGGTTTTTGCTATGACCTCTACCTAAGCCTGATGTGAGCTCAAACCCAGGCATAGCTGCAGTGAAACCTGCTGAGAACAACAGTGGAGAGATTATGTTTGTAAACCCATTTAGAGCAGACAGAGGGGACTAGAATAGAAAACTGAGAAGAACAGAGAAAAGTCAAAGAACAGGACATTGCCCCCAACATGGAAGGACCATATTTAAACCATTCTGTGGCTTGTGTGTGTGTGTGAGAGTGTGTGTGGCTGTGGTGCATCAATGGTTGAAACATGGTTTTACTGTTTCATTGAGATACCCAGTTGAATCTTTTACTTGACTTGGTAATGATCATTTTTCACTTTTATATTAGTTTAGTGTAACTTCAATGACCTTTTTTCTCCCTTTAACCAGTGTTAATCTGGAGTAATATTTCAGAAATATTACTTCATATCAAATTAAAAGTCCAATTCAGAAGCTGTGCATCTG
>NW_023632115.1:0-1437 GCF_014905685.2 Nematolebias whitei | reverse complement strand
ATTTATCTGTGATGTTGGTTGGACTTTGAGTCTGTAATAAAGTAAAGTAAAGTATATATATATATATATATATATATATATATATATATATATATATATGTATGTATATGCTCCTCCTGATGCATCCGAGCTACCACAGCCCTGTGTGCGGAGCAGAGAGCTGCCATCTAAGGTGCCTGGGCAGCAGCTGGGGGGTTAAGGGCCTTGCTCAGGGGTCCAGAGAGATGGGCAAATGAGGTTGGAGGCAGGTGTGGGTGTTTCACCTTTCCCATCAACATTTTCATGTAGTCAGTCCAGGGAATTGAACTGGCAACCTTTTGATCACATGCTCACCTTCTCTAACCTCTGCTCCACCACTCCCCCTTGATTTGTTCTTCATTTAACAAATAATTATACAAAAAAGAAGAAACAAAATGCCCAAACCTTCAAAATGTTTTGTCTAAACAGTTACAACTTCAAGATTCAGTTTTATAAGAGAATTCTTTTTTTTTTAGTTTCTACAAACTAAAAAAAAAAAAAACACTCGTATTGAAACTTATCAGCTTTTAGTCGTCGTTGCATCTGTGACATAATGTATTGCTTGATGACGACTGTCTCCTTTATTTTTTTTTTTTTTGTTCTTCCACAGATTCAAACATGCATTTATTTCTAAAGATAAATACAGAATAAAATAAAAGATAGCTGAAGCTCGCTGAGCAACTTTTATTGTGCAAACAGACCAACATTTCAGCACCACTGTGTCAAGGTGGGCCTGGAATTCTGTTAGCACAGCAAAAACTCTAAAATCAATATCTGAGCTTCTTTATTTGTTAGTTTGTTGTTCTTCATCTGGGAGGAATCTGATACAGTTATGTCCTGCTGGAGAGCCCTGTTTTTATTAGATTATGGGTTTATTCCCCCTAGTCTTGCAGAAAATCATTTGCTGGAACATTTGACTTTCTACTTTTTCCATATATTTTACAATCACCATATATCTTGTAAAAAGTGAAACTATGTGGGGGGTGGGAGTCATGTACGTATGCTGCATGTATGAATTAACATGTACAATAAAATGTCTCATTTTTCATCCCCCACCTCCAAAACGCAAAGGCAAACAGTGTTTGAGTGTGTGTCTGTCTTTTACCAAAATATTTCATGAACCACTGGATACATTTTAATCAGACGTCCAGGAAATAATCAGTGGATGCACATCTACAACATCTGGAGAAAACCTGTTCAAGATGGCCTCTACAGCCGCCTCAAACACAAAAATGCCTAAACTTTAATCCGTTTTACAGCTGGTTGGGAGTCAAACACAACACATACCACAAGTGCCACTCAGTGAGCACATTTTTTGCCTTAAACTGCACCAATAAATATTAAAATCTGTTAGCAAAATATCTCACTGAGCCAAACTGGTAACTATTTGAAGGGTGTGCATAAGACTGACATGACATA
>NW_023632114.1:728-1437 GCF_014905685.2 Nematolebias whitei | reverse complement strand
GTGCACGTCACACACACACTCTCAGGAACGTGCACGTCACACACACAACCTCGGCCTCATGATGTGAGTATTTCTATTTTAAATTTTTATTTTTTCATTTAGCCTTTATTTATCCAGGTAGCATCATTGAGTCACGAGAACTCATTTTCTAGAGACCTGTTTAGGAGCAGATGGTGGGGGTTGAGTGCCTTGCTCAGGGGCCCAGAGTGGGGCCAATGAAGGTGGAGGCAGGTGTGGGTGTTTCACTTTTTCCACTTACATTTTGATGTTGACGACGGTACCGGGAGTTGAACCTGCAACTGTCCTATCACAGGCCCATCTTCTAACATCTGCGCCACCACTCCCCCACATAACATAATATCATAATGGTCATATTAAAATCTCACTGGTTTCCTTCCAGATGTGTAAAACAGCTGCTGGTCCCCCTGATGTTTCCAGGTGTCTGTGGTCAGTGGATGAAAAGCCTGGCATGAACAAGATGATGCTGGAGATCATCATTTGACGAGAGCTCCTACCTTCTACCTGTGAAGAACAAGAGCAGCTCAGTGATTCCCTCAAGGCTCAGTGAAGGTGCTGAGAGCTGCAGAGAGGCTGATCCATGGAGCTTCAACACAGCAACCTCCAAACATGTCCACCCTCACACACATCGTCCATGAAGACACTGGACCAGAGCACAAGATAATAAGACACTGATAACAACAACAACAAT
>NW_023632113.1:244-1437 GCF_014905685.2 Nematolebias whitei | reverse complement strand
AAAGACTTGGAAAGACACCTTAAGAACACTTTTGCTTTCGCACAGAAGAACCTGGAAAAATCAGCTGAAGGACGCAAAGCGTACTACGACCAAAAGGCCTCTCACGAGGAACTCCAAGTGGGAGACAGGGTCTGGTACTACACGTTTGCACCCAAAACTGGGAGAGTAGAGTCCGGGACCGGAACTCTCGCCCGTAAGCTGATGCCCAGATGGACTGGACCCCATCTGATAACCGACAAAGTGTATCCAATTATCTACCAGATAAAAATCAGTAAAGGCCAAAAAGAGCCAACTGTTAAATGGGTACACCGTAACCAGGTTAAACAACACAAGGCATGCAATAACTCCTTAGGAGACAAAGACATCACAAAATCTGACCTCGTGGGAACAAGGGTCATCCAAGCAGGAGATAACTAATGGATAATAAACTTAACCATAGTTTAAACTCGCAGGACCTACCCTTGATAAAACGGGACAGCGTGACTGAAATCTGGCAACCAGGGTGAGGAGAAGCTGTGAAACGATGTTTCTAGATGCTTAGTCACTACTCTTGTCGGTGTTGGAACGTTGTTTAGTTGATTTTGGTTGTTTCTGAGGTAAGAATGAATTTTGTTGTGTAGTAAGTTAGAGACTAAGAAGCCTTTGACCATGCCAACATGCAGTTCATTCACTAAATTGCAATCTTTGCGGAGTCAATGTATATTATTGCTACTTTGAGTACCATAATCTACATTGATCTCACAACGCTTAAGCCGAACCTACTCGAACAATTCTATTCGGGGGGATAGCTAATTCTTTTTGATAAGTCTCGCCATAGACTTCCAAAACATTTATGGGAAAACCAAACACCCAATCTCAAGTCGTTCGTCTAAAAGACAACAGACAATTACACCAAACTATATTTTACCATGTAAAGCTAACTTAAACCAAGTTAGAAATGGAAAAATAGTTTGGAACACTTTTCTATAGGCATAAACCCCTGTAGTACCCCTTTTCAGCATTCTCCACCCCTTAACTGGTAGTTGTAGCTGTTCCCAACCATAATAGCTTACACACCAGATGCATATAGTTTAAGGCCTTATGTAAAATCCCCTTCATAAGCCCACCTTAAACCACATAATTGCATGACACATTGAACCAGAACGGCACAGGCTGGACGTCGCTGGAGACAACCTTCGCTGGAGGCAACCTGC
>NW_023632113.1:0-144 GCF_014905685.2 Nematolebias whitei | reverse complement strand
CTATAGGCATAAACCCCTGTAGTTACCCTTTTCAGCATGCTCCACCCCTTAACTGGTAGTTGTAGCTGTTCCCAACCATAATAGCTTACACACCAGGTGCATATAGTTTAAGGCCTTATGTAAAATCCCCTTCATAAGCCCACC
>NW_023632112.1:152-1437 GCF_014905685.2 Nematolebias whitei | reverse complement strand
AGATACAAGGTGTTTTCTAGCATTCAGGGTTAGACAGGATCTGTTTCTGAAAAATAAACCCAGTTTAACTTTCAGTTTCTTCATCAAGTTTTCCACATGGAACTTAAAAGAGAGATGTGAGTCGACCAAGATACCCAAATATTTATAGGAATCAACAAACTCAATAGGGACACCATTTGAGGATAAAATCGGAGGAAGAACTGCTGGGACCAACTTCCTATTTGAAAAAAAGCATCCCTTTGGTTTTGTCGGCATTTAGGACAAGTTTGAGGTGAAACAAATCAGTCTGGATGATGTTGAATGCAGATTTCAAAAGCTGGAAAGCCTTTTCAACAGTTTTAGCTCGACAATAAACAACTGTGTCGTCAGCATAGAAATGTATGGATGCATTAGGGATGTTTTTACCTACATTATGTATGTAGATTGTAAAGAGGGTGGGTCCTAAGACTGAGCCTTGTGGTACACCATTGTTGACTGTTAAATAACTGGAGGAAGTACCATTATGTTGAACACATTGCCTCCGGTCTGAAAGATAGTTAGAGAACCAACCAATGGTGTGATCTGAGAAACCGATTTCTGAGAGTTTATGACACAAGATGTTATGATCCACAGTGTCAAAAGCTTTAGACAGGTCTAAGAAAAGTGCAGCACAATAATCCTTAGCATCCAGTGCTTCAACATCATTAAGAACCTTCAGTGAAGCAGTGGTTGTGCTGTGTTGTTTCCTGAAACCAGATTGATGTGGAGGTAAGATGTTAAATGAGTCCAGGTAATTTTTGATTTGAGAGTTTATCAGTTTTTCTAGAACCTTGGCTAAAATGCAGAGTTTAGAGATTGGTCGATAGTTGTTCAGTGAGGTGGGGTCTCCTCCCTTCAGCAAAGGAAGAACAAAGGCTGTTTTCCAAGTGTCTGGGATGGAGTTTTGTCTTATGGAGAGATTGAAGATGTGGGTCACAGGGACTGTGATGATATGAGCAGCCAGCCTTAAGAAATAAGGTGGAAGTTCATCTGGACCTGCAGATATTTTAGGATCAAGATCTATTAACAGTTTATTGACCTCACTGACTGAGAATGGAGAAAAAGAGAAGGTGTGATTAACTGAGGATTGACTTGTAGGAGGGATTTGATTTGTAGAAGTTTGGTTATTAGGGGAAGTGGCTGATTTTCTATTAGTAACTGTGTCAAATAAAGAACCAGAAGCAACAAAATGTTTGTTGAGACAGTTCAGGATCTCGTGCTTATTTGACACAGGAACAGAGTTAATGAGAAGTTGTGATGGGAGGTC
>NW_023632111.1:0-1437 GCF_014905685.2 Nematolebias whitei | reverse complement strand
ATATGGGATCCAAGAGGACCCATATTATCATGGGAAATCCGAAGAGGAACCCCCAAAAGACGTACCTAGCCGCCTCCCACCTCGGACGAAACGTCCCGAGGCGAAGAAATCACAAAAGTTCCAGGAACAAGGCCCTAAACCTCTGAGCTCGGAAGAGACAGAGGAAATGCAAAGGTTTTTAGACACTTTGATACACGCTGAAATGGGAACCCAACCAGGAGCACAATGTAGTGATCTGATCGCTACTAACTCTGAAGGCGCGAATGACAACATTACAGATGTCGGTGAAACACACCAAGACATTGCTGTTATTGCCTCCAACAACCCCTCATCGGACGAAGGGGGGATAAACTCACACACAAACGATGATGAGTCATCGCAAACTGAAAACTCAGAACCTGACCTTCATGATTTTGAACTAGGCATCCCAGTTCTGGGAGGACTCCCAGATAACCTGGTACCGAGTCAAGAAGCTGGGCCAGTATGTTTCACGAAACCATCACAGGCCATCGCTCTTTTCTCAACCAATGATGTCGACCAAGGACCTCAAACCTATGGTGCCTTGCCCATAGACAGGTCCGACGACTCAGAAAAGGATTCGTTGGAGCTCCCCATGGAGCAAGAACCCTCATCAGTCTCATCACAGATTGAACAGGTGGTCGCTCAAGCCGACACTCTGACATCTGATGAAGAAAGAGACAAACTTCGCCAAGTTCTTTTAAAATATGAAAAGTCAATTTCAACTGACCCAGACATCATCCAACTTCAGAAGTTGAATGATCCTGCAATTAAATCGATGATACTGTATCTGACTGACCCAGACAAATACACTCCATCGAAAGTCAAACTGGATTCCAATCCAGACCTAAAAGTCCTCTTTCAGCTGCGCAAACAGTTAAAACTACTCAAGGACAACCTAACTTTAGCTCATGGAGCGACGTCCTCACCCGTGTTCGCAGTCTCCCACGACCGAAGGGGGGTGACGCCAGTTAGGATAATGCTACCAGACGCGATAACATGATCAAATCTGACATTCAGAGTGAGTGGCGCACCGAAACGTTGTTTCCTAGTTGCTTAATCACTGCTTTTGTCGATGTTGAAACGTTGTTTAACTGGTTGCTTAGTCACTGTTCTTGTCGATGTTGAGACATCATTTAATTGGTTTTTGGTATTGTTTTCGAACACCCCAGGCAAGAATGAATTTTGTTGTGTAGTTAAGTTAGAGACTAAGAAGCCTTTGACCATGCCAACATGCAGTTCATTCATTAAATTGCAATCTTTGCGGAGTCAATGTATATTATTGCTACCTTGAGTACCATAATCTACGTTGATCTCAAAACGCTTAAGCCGAACCTACTCGAACAATTCTATTCGGGGGGATAGCTAATTCTTTTGATAAGTCTCGCCATAGACTTCCAAAACATTTATGGGAAAACC
>NW_023632110.1:0-1437 GCF_014905685.2 Nematolebias whitei | reverse complement strand
ACTGGTAGAGCTGCTGCCTCTCAGCGAGCAGGTCCTTGGTTCAAACCCCGGTCCAGGGGCCTTTCTGGGTGGAGTTTGCATGTTCTCTCTGTGCATGCGTGGGTTTTCTCCGGGTGCTCCGGTTTCCTCCCACAGTCTAAAAACATGCATGTTAGGCTGATTGGTAACTCTAAATTGTCCCTAGGTGTGAGTGAGAGAGTGAATGGTTGTTTGTCTTGTTTGTCTCTATGTGGCCCTGTGATGGACTTGCGACCCGTCCAGGGTGTACCCCGCCCCTCGCACAGTGATTGCTGGACATGGGCACCAGCGACCCCCGTGACCCAAAATGGAATAAGCGGGTAAAGAAAATGGATGGATGGATGGATGTTTGAAGCCTGAAATGTGGCAAAAGGTTGAAAATTTCAAGGGGGCCGAATACTTTCGCAAGGCACTGTAAATCATCATTTTTGAAAACAATTGAAAAGCAATAAGGAGAATTTAAAACCATACCTGTCACACTTACACAACCTTTCTTCATTTTTTTTATTTTTTGGCAAAACTAACATGTTTTATGAAATGCAACAATGCACAAAAAATTATTTTATCATCCAACTGTGGTTTTCATTTACATAAAATTCAGCTTCAACTCCTACACAACTCACGAACAATCCTCAGTCTTCCCCCACCCTTCCACCCACGTTTTCTCTACCTCCACAACTACCACCCACTAGTCTGTTGAGCTTCTATCACCCGAGTGCTACCTGCTGGGTTATTTGATAAGAGAGCCAAGGAGCAGAGTTTTAAAACAGAGTGAAGCCATGTAAAGTTTCTCCTTAAATCAATTCCCAATTAAGACTGCTTCCCTATCTGTAAGACTACTCACTGTAGGTGTGCAAGCCTGGGAGGTGCAGACCATCCTGCAGGGAGTATTAATTTCCATATAAATGAGCTGGTAAATGCACACCTGATTTTCAAGATTCATTATTGGCCAAAAGACAGAGATAAGTAATGACCACTTTCCGTTTTTACTTAAAAGCTGATTTCTTATTCCAAAGCTGCTGGAACTCAGTTTAATTTTTTTTTTCTTGTGAACACTGCAGATGGTTGTTCTCTTGCAAGCAAATGGGCAAATGTTGAGCAGTTTTTCCCTTCACCCCTAAGCAAATAGAAACCTTTAAGAAGAGAGATAACTAAAGTCATAAGAATTCTAAGGACACTGGAACATATTTTTTTTAATAGACTTCGGTATGAAGACACATTCATGTTTTATTTTAAAATCTAATCAATAAATGTACATCATTAACTGTGCACGCTGTTGCTTTTAAACAAACAAAATTCACAGAACAAAAGAGATTAAATGGTATGGTATTTGTCATATGCAGGGTAACACAAGGTCAACAATGCTATGAAATGTTCAGGATAAGAATAACTGATTTGACACACACACACACACACACA
>NW_023632109.1:0-1437 GCF_014905685.2 Nematolebias whitei | reverse complement strand
ACCTCCCACATCTCCTCCTCCTGACTGTGGGTGGGCCTGTACTGGGGGCGGATCTGGGCAGGGCCCAGGGTAGTCATCGTCTGACGTGAGGGCCCACACTGGTTTCAGGCTGGAAAGCGTCTCTCTTTGTATAGGGGTGTATGGGGGAGGATTGGTGACTTCCGTGAGGGAGGGGTACAGCTGGGCGGAGGGAGCGCTTGGATGAGCCAGTCTGGCGTCTCCGGTGTGTGTGACAAGAGGAGACAGAGAGAGAGAAGGAGAAGACAAAGATTTTTCTTTTTTAGTGACTTTTCCTTTTATATTATTTGTCCAGATATTTTGTTTTTTCTGGAGTTGTTGAAGTTTAGTTACCTGTTGTGACATCTGCATGATTTTTGAGTCGGTCCTACCTGCCAGGTTTCTGGACTCGTTCTTCCACAGCCTAAAAACTTGTTCATGGTTATGCATCGCTTCAAGCTGTGACCTTGGTATTTTCCCTTGGCTCATCATTTTCTGTTTTTGATTTTGCAGCTGTAATTCTAATCTGGCTATGTGTCCAGGTGCAAAAGACCTGTGTTGTAGGAAAAACCGAGTTTTCTATGCCACTGAGGGACAAGCAAAATACAGGACTCTCCATGTAATCGTTTCATGCGATCGATAACAGGACCACATGGAACATATTCTTCTGGTTTAGTGTTAGTTGAACCCATTTTAATCTATATATATATATATGTATATGTGTATATATATATATATATATGTGAAAAGTAATAAATGGAAAATAAAAAGAAAGCGTAATAAGTGGAAAATAAATGTGAAGAGAAGAAAAAAGAAATAATAAATAAAAAAAATAATAAATGAAAGCTACAAAAACTGTGTTCTGAGCGCTCCTTACTTTGTCATAACATTTGAAACAATCCTCCCTCTTTCTCCACACAACACGCGGTAAACCTTTCAAAACCTTATTTTTTAAACAACACAAGAAATGTCCTCAGACGCCGCTGAGACATATAATTCATGAATTTAATAACCAGAACGCCGCTGGCTCAGCTTTGTCAGATCGCCGCTGACATTGGTTTGAACGGACGCCGCCGTAATTTTCAAACCGAAAGTAAAAACTTGTACCGGACGCGGCCGATATTTTTCAATTCTCTTATGGAGAATCTACCCTAAATCGGTTTTCTTAAGGATAACTTACCCTATTTTCATAAAGAAACAAATTATTTTTACCTTAGATCAGGTGTCCGTCTCCCAGGTCCGGATTCTGCTGAGGTCGATCCGCTCAGGCGAAACCACAGACGCTCCGTCGCTCTGAATCCAGGTTGGAGGTTCTGGAGATGGTGATTGGCCCCGTCCCGGTTCCGCCCGAGGCAGACGGACGCTCAGAGCATCCTGTTCGTGTGATGCCAATTGTAAAAGCTTAAAAAATAGATCTTAAAAAGTAAATAAGTCTAAATT
>NW_023632108.1:0-1437 GCF_014905685.2 Nematolebias whitei | reverse complement strand
GCTGTATGAATGTGTGTGTAGTAGACAGCTGTATGAATGTGTGTGTAGTAGACAGCTGTATGAATGTGTGTGTAGTAGAGTGCTGTATGAATGTGTGTCTAGAAGAGTGCTGTATGAATGTGTGTATAGTAGAGAGTTGTATGAATGTGTGTGTAGTAGAGTGCTGTATGAATGTTTGTGTAGTAGGGTGCTGTATGAATGTGTGTTTAGTAGAGTGCTCTATGAATGTGTGTAGTAGAGTGTTGTATGAATGTATGTGTATTAGAGTGCTGTATGACTGTGTGTCTTGTATTGTTGTATGAATTTGTGTCTTGTAGAGTGTTGTATGAATGTGTGTGTAGTAGAGTGCTGTATGAATGTATGTGTAGTAGAGTGCTCTATGAATGTGTGTGTAGTTGAGTGCTGTATGAATGTGTGTGTGTAGTAGAGTGCTGTTTGAATATGTGTGTGTAGTAACATGTTTTATGAATGTGTGTGTGTGTAATAGAGTGCTGTATGAAAGTGTGTGCATTAGAGAGCTGTATGGATGTGTGTCTAGTAGCATGTTGAATGAATATGTCTGTGTTTAGTAGAGTGCAGTAATAATGTCTGTGTGTGTACTAAATTGTTGTAGGAATGTGCGTGTGTTTAGTAGAGTGCTGTAAAAAAGTCTGTGTGTGTGTTGTAAAGTGTTGTAGGAATGTGTGTATGTGTAATAGAGTGCTGTATGAATGTGTTTCTAGTAGAGTGCTCTATGAATGTGTGTGTAGTAGAGGGTTGTATGAATGTGTGTGTATTAGAGTGCTGTTTGAATGTGTGTGTATTAGAGTATTATATGAATGTGTGTGTGTGTAATAGAGTGCTGTTTGAATATGTGTGTGTAGTAGAGTGCTATATGAAGGTGTGGGTAGTTGAGTGCTGTATGAATGTGTGTGTAGTAGAGTGCTCTAGGAATATGTGTGTTTGAGATTGCTTTATGAATGTGTGTGTGTAATAGAGTGTTGTATGAATTTGTGTGTGTGTCTAGTAGAGTGCTGTATGAATGTGTGTAATAGTGTTGTATGAATATGTGTGTGTGTATTACAGTGCTGTATGAATGTGTGTGTGTGTGTAGTAGAGAGATGTATGAGTAAGTGTGTGTGTAGTAGAGTGCTGTATAAATGTGTGTGTGTAATAGAGTGCTGTATGAATGTGTGTGTATTAGAGTGTTGTATGAATATGTGAGTGTAGTAGAGTGTTATATGAATGTGTGTGTAGTAGAGTGCACTATGAATGTGTGTCTAGTATAATGCTGTATGAATGTGTGTCTAGAAGAGTGCTGTATGAATGTTTGTATAGTAGAGTTGTATGAATGTGTGTTTAGTAGAGTGCTATATGAAAGTGTGTTTTGTATTGTTGTATGAATGTGTGTCTTGTAGAGTGTTGTATGTATGTGTGTGTAGTAGAGTGCTTTATGAA
>NW_023632107.1:0-1437 GCF_014905685.2 Nematolebias whitei | reverse complement strand
TTTTTTTTGTTAAAAAGAAATGTTTCGCCCCTCATCCAAGAGGCTTCGTCAGTCTGAGGCCTAGCCATCTGGTATTACCCAGAAGCCACCCTGACTCTTGTGTTTCAAGCCTGCCTCAGATATCCCTGAAGCCTCTTGGATGAGGGGCGAAACGTTTCTTTTTAACAAAAAAAACGAAGTCCAGATGACATGATTCAACCTTTTTTGTTATTTTATTCTGAGTTAAAGGTTAATGTACTGTGGTAGGCTGAAGTCTGTTTACTTTTGTATTTATATAATTTGAATTGTTTCTGTGATTGTCTGGAGACCTGCCCAGGTGTCACCCACCTGTCACACAGTGATGGCTGGATATGGGCACCAGTGATACTCGTGACCTGAAAAGGAAGAAGTGGGTAAAGATAATGGATGGATGATTTGTTCATATATTTTTTATTTTATTTTAGAAAAAGCCAGGCAGCTAAGCTAACCTAATACTGGTAATTTAGGTTACAGAATTGTATGCATTCCTATATTTGTTCCTATTTTTTGGTATAAATATAAAATGATGCAAAAAAAGATTTGATACAGCAAAGAACCTACAATTATTGTTTTAAATAAATGTTTTATTTGTTTACATTGTTGTTTATTCTTTTCAGCTTGTCAGTTGCATAACTGAAACAAAGTTTACAACCATTTCAGAAAATAGTTTCTGAATCTAAAAATCGATTTTGAATCGAACTGTGACACCAAAAATTGGAATCGATTCGCCAGACACCGAGATTCGCACCCCTAATATCACACCTAGGAGCAGCAGCATAGATCTGTTTTACAGAAGGAAGAACATATATAGGTTGAATAAATTACATAAAAAGTGTTTTTAAGTTTAACAGTAAAAAGGCAGTCTGTCTGTGAATTATAAATCTTGGAAAAGAGTCTTGCTCAGCTTTTTCCATGTTGCCTCTGAATGAATGAGGCTTCTTCTCCTATCACTTCACTTTTGCCACATCCAATATGGCGGAGACGTCGACGTACGATTCAGCGCTCAATGAGGCGTCTACAACATCACCCCTTTGTCGTCACGCCCATAGATATCATATAAAAGCTAGATACAGCATGGACCGCTATTGCCGCTGACCAGGGGTAGGGCCGCCATCTTGGAACGGTCGACCGCTCCACTCAGTGTAACCTGTTTGACAGGAGCAATGAAGTATCTGCGCGTTTAATCAGTCATAGCTGAATACTAAACTCATTCACATGATTTTTTTCCCTCTGTAAATCTTAGGCGTACAGCCATTAAAGCTGAACACATGGTTCGGTGTTTTTAAATATTCTTGGTGGGGTTAACATTAACACTAATAAAATATTCTTATGACAAGTTTTGCAAAACTCACTGTCACTGATACATTTTTATTAATATATATTATATATATATATATATATATATATATATATATATAT
>NW_023632106.1:0-1438 GCF_014905685.2 Nematolebias whitei | reverse complement strand
ACCTGGTTTTGTTTTGGTTTTTGGTCTGATTTTGACCTGTTTTTGTTTAGGTTTGACTTGGACCTGATTTTGTTTTGGTGTTTGGTTTGACTTAGACCTGGTTTTGTTTTGGTGTTTGGTTTGACTTAGACCTGGTTCTTTTCTGGTTTTTGGTCTGATTTTGACCTGGTTCTTGTCTGGTTTTTGGTCTGACTTAGACCTGGTTTTGTTTTTGTTTTTGGTCTGATTTTGACCTGGTTCTTGTCTGGTTTTTGGTCTGACTTAGACCTGGTTTTGTTTTTTAGTCTGACTTTGATCTGGTTCTTGTCTGGTTTTGGTCTTTTTTTTCTTCCCTTTTTCTCCACCTGTGTTTTTCCACTGATTCCACTGCTACAAGAACTTCATTTTGTTTCTGGGAGAAGTATCAACTCACCTGTGTTTGCATGTGTGTGTTTTATTGTGTGTGTTGTGTCTTTGTTGTATTGGATGTGTTGTGTGTTGTGTTCTGCTGCAGTGTCCTACTTTACCGCCTCCTCCCGCATCCTGCTGCTGGGTCTCTGTTAAACAGGATTGGGTAAATGTGTGTGTGCGTGTGTGTGCATGCGTGTGCTCGTTAGCTCTAATTAAGCTGGGCTGCTTAACGAGCAGACAGCTAATTAACACACAGTGAACTACACACTTGTCCTTAGTCCCTTCCTTGGCACTCTTTCCTGTCCTCCTTTATCATCAGCTGTTCTTTCATTTTTATTATTTTCGCTCATTGGTTCTTTTGTTCTTTTTCATTTCTTCGTTCTTTCGTTCTTCCTGTGGTGGTGTTTTTCTGGGTCAGGTGGGGGAGGGGATGTTGGAGATTTGGGGGAATCTTATTTTTAGTCACTCCACATTGTCACAGCGTTGGTCTCTTCATCAGTGCTCTGTTGTATTTAACATCCGTCATCATCCTCTTCTCATCATTGTGGTTCTTCCTCTCCAGTGAATCTAATCCTGTTACTGATGATGGCATGTGTAAAAAGCTGTGTTTAAATCAGGAGGGATATTTCCTCCCTGCTGCAGAGCCACTTTTGTTGAAGCTCAGGCAGATCTTCATACTTACTGAGGAGGAGAAGGATGGTGATGGTCTGTTTTGTTCATTTTGATTGTTTTTGGACTAAAGTATTTTAATATCATTTGGTGTGAATCAGGGACACTAAACTGTACTGACATGGATGTGAACATTTATTTTTTCCTATTTAAATCATGAAAATCCCTCAGAAATTTCAGAATTAAATTTCCCTTCAGGATTCCCGTGTGCAAGTCAGTTAGTTTTACTTAAAAACCTTTTTACTATGCAGGAAAACTCAAGTCCGTTCAACAATTCCCAATATATTTTTACACAAGATTCAAAATTATTTAAAATGTTTTAAAATGGGCAACACGGTGGTGCAACTGGTAGAGCTGCTGCCTCTCAGCGAGCAGGTCC
>NW_023632105.1:830-1438 GCF_014905685.2 Nematolebias whitei | reverse complement strand
GGCCCTGGAGGAGAGGGCAGGCCCTGTAGGAGAGGGCAGGCCCTGTAGGAGAGGGTGGGTCCTAGAGGAGAGGGCAGGCGCTGGAGGAGAGGGCAGGCGCTGGAGGAGAGGGCAGGCCCTGGAGGAGAGGGCGGGCCCTCGAGGAGAGGGCAGGCCCTGTAGGAGAGGGCGGGCCCTGTAGGAGAGGGTGGGTCCTAGAGGAGAGGGCAGGCGCTGGAGGAGAGGGCAGGCCCTGGAGGAGAGGGCGGGCCCTGGAGGAGAGGGCGGGCCCTGGAGGAGAGGGCAGGCCCTGTAGGAGAGGGTGGGTCCTAGAGGAGAGGGCAGGCGCTGGAGGAGAGGGCAGGCCCCAGAGGCCATCTTAGCACCAACATAACTGTTTTTTTTCTCTTTGGAGTAAGCTGTTGGTAGAAAGTTTTGTTTTGTGGTTCTTCAGACTGAAGTAGTCCGTTGGATGACAGATGAAACATCTCAGCACAAAAAAGAAACCGTCCAGATGACCTGACTGAACATTGGTGGATAATATACCTGGATTATTGAGCATGGACTTTGGTGGAACCCAGTGGGAAGTTGTGTGTGTGTGTGTGTGTGTGTGTGTGTGTGTGTGTGTG
>NW_023632105.1:0-730 GCF_014905685.2 Nematolebias whitei | reverse complement strand
TGTGTGTGTGTGTGTGTGTGTGTGTGTGTGTGTGTGTGTGTGTGTGCTTTTTGAGCATCTTGGATGCTCAAAAAGCACAAGGCCAAGTTCGTCTGATTGACAGTGCAGGTCAGAGGAATGGAAACACGTCGGACATGCATTCATGCAGCGCTCTTTGTGTTCGCAGCTGAAAACAGGGAGGTAAAGTGCTGCGTGTGCAGCTCCTACTTCAGAGTTGAAATAAAATAGACACTGAAGCACCTAAAGTCACACTTCATTAAAATCAGGAATCAAGCAGAACAAGCCAAAATGAAGCACTTCTCTGGTGACAGCAGAGGCAGAATGAGCAGGAACGCCGTTGACATGACAATACTTGTATATTCCTGGATGGTCTAAGTGCCTTCTAAACATTCTGACTCCAAACATCAGTCCCATTCTTGTGACAAACTGGAATGTTTTTAACACTTTCAAAATTCCCAGGTGCATTCCAAGTGATGACATGCTGCTGTACATGTGTTCTACCTGCATTCAAGACTTCCAATTCAGGAACGCACCTTGAACGCATCTCGACTGTTGTTGGCATCTGTTTGGATATTGAAACAGTCCAACTCAAATGTTTTTGGAATGACATCATAATCTTTGAATTAATAGATATGAAGCAGAAGAGAGAAGAGCAAATGTAAGTATGGAGCGAATGGAGAAAAGAAAGAATTGCAAATAAATGAATTAATTGATGGTTGTTTTTGAATGT
>NW_023632104.1:0-1438 GCF_014905685.2 Nematolebias whitei | reverse complement strand
TCTAAGTGTTCACCGTGTTAAGTGCATGTGCACCTGCGTGCTGCATGCATTTGTCTGCACCTGAAAGAATAAAAAAGCCAGGAGCATATGGAATGCTATTTCCATCAACTTCAAATAAATAAATAAATGTGCACTTAGAAAATAAGCTTGCGAACGGAGTACATATGGTTGTCAGACAAACCACGAAATAAATAAAAGCAAAATATGCACGTATCCACGTTGCAATCTGCCACATTCTAAATATGATTCTAATGTGGTTTGAGACGTTGACTTTGCTTTGAAATTATCCAGATTTCAATCCAGTAGTGCATCTATTAAATGTACCAGACAAACGGGTCCCTTCCATGATGATGGGGTTGTTTCTAAACTTAAGGAATTAAGGGTGCATTCACACCAGCCCTGTTTAGTCCGCTTTAATCAAACTCTAGCCCGTTTTCCTAGGAAGTCCGGTTCGTTTGGAGAGGTGTGAACGCGCCATCGAACTCTGTCACGGAACAAAAAGGCGAACTCTGGCCCGGCTAAAACCTAGGTCTCGGTCCGGTAGAAGAGAACTCCAGCGCGGTTCGAGTACAGTGTGAATGCAATCAGACCGGGCGCCGCTCCTCAAGCAAGAAGAAGTGGAGTACAGCGCAGGGCAAACAAACACACATTTCTCTTACCTCATATGGAGCCGTCAGCTGCCTTGTGTGAAAAAACATTCTCCATGGTCTTCTGCTCATGCTGAGTCCATTGTTGAAAAATGACAAAATATAAATCCCAATACTGCTAAAAATTTGACGTCACTCTGCTTTTTTTATTTCCAGAAGAAGAAGAAGAAGTGTCTTCTTCAGAGGTTTTTGTGTTGTTTCTTTCACTAGTTCTTGGTGCAGCGCCACCACAGGCGGGTGGGGGAACAGGTTAGTTCAAGCAGGGTGGCTCGACTGCACAGTGCAGTGTGAATGCAAACGCACCAGCTCAAATGTAAACAAAATGTTATGAATATTGATCCCCAACCGAACCGAGTCTACTGGACTATCTGGTGTGAAAACAACCTAAAAGAATATGTTAAAAAAAGCTGTTGGCTTGATCCAAAAGACCCCAGCAGACTTTACGAGGTCTATAAGAGTCTTTATCAACACCCAAACATGTTGCTTTGGAAGCAAGAAAAGTGCCTAAGCAGTCCTCATAAAGTGGTCATATAGTTGTGGAAGACTGTTGTAATAGTAATGTAGAAATATATATCAGTGTTTCCCCTACCATTATACAAGCAGGGAGCTCGCCCGAGTGCCCCGCATACCGGACCGAACTGCATGCACCCACCTGCACCCCCAACCTGTCAGCACCGATGTAGCGCTAAGCTAGCTGTGCACAATACAGGCATGTTAGCTAGAAAATTAAAGGCAGCTCACGCTGTCTCTTCCATTAAGCTAACAGCTCCCCCCTTTGAAAACTTTTGGCA
>NW_023632103.1:0-1438 GCF_014905685.2 Nematolebias whitei | reverse complement strand
AAAGAGACCATTGTTTCATCAGTCTCCATGATGACATCCCTCACCTTATCCACAAAGTCCATGGTGTTCTGTATGTGGTGTTCTGAGCTGCCAACTAAAGGGATGAGTACAGACGCCAGATATTTGGAAACATTGTAAGTGACAGAGTTAATCATGCTAACAATAGGTCTTAAAGGTACACCTTGTTTGTGGATTTTAGGTAAACCATACAGACTAGGTGTGGCCTCCCCTGGGTACAGTCTGTGGTACAGAATACGGTCAATAGCCTTGTCCTGCTCCAAATTTTTCAGGCAATCTATTAACTTCTTCTTGTAACCACTTCCTGGATCTCTTTCCAGAGGTTCATAAGTGTTTAAGTCACTAAGGAGTGTCATAACTTTCTCATGATAGTCTTTCTGGTTCAAAATCACTGTGCACCTTCCTTTGTCTGCTGGGAGAATGATGATGTTTTTGTCTTTGCTAAGAGTGGTGAGTGCATCCCTCTCCTCTCTACTGATGTTGGAAGGTGGTCGTTTGGCATTGCTGAGGCAGGATGAAACTTTGATTCTGAGCTGTTCTGCTTCAGCCTCTTTCATTTTGTTGTTGCGGATGGCTGATTCTGTGGCTGTGATCATCTCCACCAGAGGAATTCTACTTGGTGCAACTGCAAAGTTCAGTCCCCTGGCAAGAATCTCTGTCTCCGGCTGGGTGAGCTGTCTGTCAGATAAATTCTTCACCCACTTTTCTGTCTCCCTGGCATGTAATTGACTACTGGAGTGTTGTCCTACACTGAATGTGTTGTTATTGGAATAGTGATGGTGTTGATGAGCTATTAGTAAGTTAAACTTGTTTTGTTGCCGAGTCTTGGACTTGACATGCTGTGCTAAGCGTGCCTGATCTGTACAGTCCATCACTTGCTAAAGTGTGGTCTGATCTAGACACGTTGTTAGTTTCTGTTTAATGTGCTCTTCTTTGGCCTTCAGGCCTCAATAGTAAAATTGGTCTGTCTCACCCGTTCATTCAGCAGCTGGGTCTGTGCCTTCTGAAGGATCTTGCTTGCCCGGTGCCCGCTGACCGAAGATTTTAGTTCCAGGCTCTTGGGAATGATGCCACTTTGTCGACATCTGAGGTTGAATCGCAAGTTGTTCCTGTAGTCTGACCTCTTCCTTGCTGTTTTCTCAAACTCTCTAACTAGTTTGAGGCAATCCTGGCCAAAGTGGTTCAAAATATCCTGATGCATGCTCAATAATCCAGGTAGAAAAATCTAAAAAAGTTCAATCTGGTCCTCTGGACATTCAAAAAAACAAAAAACAAAACAAAGCAAAAAAAAAATTCTAGAAACGTTTCGTCTCTCATCCAAGAGACTTCCTCAGTCTAAGGTGCTGTTTTCAGCTCAGTCTCTTAAACTGAGACTTAGACTGAGGAAGTCTCTTGGATGAGAGACGAAACGTTTCTAGAA
>NW_023632102.1:0-1438 GCF_014905685.2 Nematolebias whitei | reverse complement strand
TAAAAACGCCCAAAAATTAACCTTTGACCCAAAATGGCCGACTTCCTCTTGGTTTTGGACTGGAGCGCCAAGAGACTTTTTCATAGGTCCTGAGAAGATACACATGTTCACCGAGTTTCAGATTTATCGGTCGAAAAACGGCTCGGGGCTGAAGTTTTAAAATATTCTAGGGGGCGCTAGAGAGGCTATTGCGCAATCATCATTGTTTCCTGTTCAAGGGGCGGGCAATGATCGATCATAGTGATTTTCATGAACCTTGGATCAAATCTGTGGAATTCAGAGCCAAACGTATTGTAACGGCGTCACTTCTGACTTCTCCACGCCGCCACGCCCACATCCTCCAGGGGAAACGCTTTGCGCTTCAAAGCAAGTCAGACCAACTTGTTATCTGCCTTCTAACACAGAATCATCCTGATTGGGTCAAGAGTGTCAGGGAGGGAGCATTCCAAGCAAAAAAAGTCACTTCCTGTTCTGAGGGGGCGGGGCTTTGATGACGTCAAAATTTGACCTCAGGGTATCGTCGGGCAAGGGACAGGGATGACTCGTGCCAAATTTGGTGCAAATGTGTTTTTCAAGTTGAAAGTTGTAGCGTTTGGAAATTTATGGCGTGAAGCTCAACTTTGAGGCCTGGCCACGCCCCTTTAACAAAACGAAACCGAAAGCTTTTGATAACTTTTACTCTTCAATGTCTTAAAGGCCTAATAACCAAGTTTTAAGTCGATCCTTCAAAATCCCTAGGAGGAGTTCGTTAAAATTCACCGTTAAAAACGCCCAAAAATTAACCTTTGACCCAAAATGGCCGACTTCCTGTTGGTTTTGGATCAGAGCTCCAAGAGACTTTTTCATAGGTCCTGAGAAGATACACATGTTCACCAAGTTTCAGATTTATCGGTCGAAAAATGGCTTGGGGCTGAGGTTTTAAAATATTCTAGGGGGCGCTAGAGAGGCTATTGCGCAATTATAATGGTTTCCTGTTCAAGGGGCGGGCAATTATCGATCATAGTGAATTTCATGAACCTCGGATCAAATCTGTGGAATTTAGAGCCAAACGTATTGTAACGGCGTCACTTCTGACTTCGCCACGCCGCCACGCCCACATCCTCCAGGGGAAACGCTTTGCGCTTCAATGCAAGTCAGTCCAACTTGTTATCTGCCTTCTGACACAGGATCATCCTGATTGGGTCAAGAGTGTCAGGGAGGGAGCATTCCAAGCAAAAAAAGTCACTTCCTGTTCTGAGGGGGCGGGGCTTTGATGACGTCAAAATTTGACCTCAGGGTATCGTCGGGCATGGAACAGGCATGACTCGTGCCAAATTTGGTACAATTCTGTTTTTCATTGTGAAAGTTGTAGCGTTTGGAAATTTTTGGCGTGAAGCATAATTTTGAGGTCCGGCCCCGCCCCCTCAACATGCGTGAATTTGCACCGTTTTGATAACTT
>NW_023632101.1:0-1439 GCF_014905685.2 Nematolebias whitei | reverse complement strand
GCCTGTGGCTCTGCAGCAGACGACGGAGAGGCCTGTGGCTCTGCAGCTGGAGACTTGGAGAGCGCCGACCCCTCTGGAGATTTGGAGAGCGCCGACCCCTCTGGAGATTTGGAGAGCGCTGACCCCTCTGGAGATTTGGAGAGCGCCGACCCCTCTGGAGATTTGGAGAGCGCCGACCCCTCTGGAGATTTGGAGAGATGAGGAGCGTCTGCCGGGACCCCCTCGGAGTAGGAGAGATGAGGAGCATCTGCCGGGACCCCCTCGGAGTAGGAGAGATGAAGAGCGTCAGCCGGGACCCCCTCGGAGTAGGAGAGATGAGGAGCGTCAGCCGGGACCCCCTCGGAGTAGGAGAGATGAGGAGCGTCTGCCGGGACCCCCTCGGAGTAGAAGAGATGAGGACCCACCTCAGGGGCTGCGTGCAGCGTGGAGTCCACCTCAGGGATGGCTGCATGCAGTGTGGAGTCCACCTCAGGAATGGCTGCAACTGGAGTCTTTAGAGTCTTTAATTCAGATAGCAAAAAATCATACTCGGGGAGCAAAGAAAGGCCTGGGATAGAAAGTAAAAAATCCTCCGTCTGGGTCAAAACTAAATCAAAGGAGGACGGGTTATTTTTAACTGAATTAAATAGTTCAAAAAGGGCTTGATTAACATGAAAAATATTTTCAGGGGAAATGAATGAAAAAAGGGAATGTCTGTATGAGTGGATGTGGTGACGGGTGCCACCCCCACCGGAAACCTGGAAGGTGAGGCGGTGGGACACGCCCCCACGGAGTCACACTGAATACTCTCCAGAGGTACGGCCGGGCTGGGTCGAACAGCCGCAGCGCGGAGTGGCGGTGAGAGGACGGATTACGCCCCCACCAGGAAACTGGAAGGTGAGGCAACGGAACCCGCCTCTGTAACGTCAACCGGACCGGACTCACCGAAACGAACAGGAGTGGACCGGAGCTCCCGCGGGACGCTGGATCTCGCCCCCACCGGAAACCTGGGAGGTGAAGCGACGGACCCCGCTCCCACGAAAACACCGGAACCAGCTCTGAAGTTCTGCTCGGCCGACGAGACCGGGCCGGTCGCCGCAGACTGCCTCCGGAATCGTCCACTGCGGCGGTGGCGGGACGGTGGATGGACAGAGACGGACAGGAGCTCGTCCATCATGGCACGAGGAGGGAAAAAAGAAAAATGGTGAGTGTTGCCGAGTGAGAACCCTGCCCGCTGGGTTCTGTTGTGGTCGGGTCGTACTGTCATGGTTTGAGGTTAGGAGCGAACCCAGAGTACAGAACAGGGACTCAACTCGGCAGATATACAAAAATAGGCTTTTAATGAGAAATTAAAGTACAAAATAAACAAGCTGACGGGGCAGCAAAACTTACATGAACAAGTAAGGAGGCTCAGGGAACTCAGAGGACACGAGAGACACGGGGAACTCGAGGGACCAGGA
>NW_023632100.1:0-1439 GCF_014905685.2 Nematolebias whitei | reverse complement strand
GAGACCCAGAGGAAGACCCAGGACACGCTGGAGGGACTATGTTTCTTGGCTGGCCTGGGAACACCTTGGGATCCCCTCGGAGGAGCTGGCCCAAGTGGCTGGGGAGAGGGAAGTCTGGGCCTCCCTACTTAGGCTGCTACCCCCGTGACCTGACCCTCGATAAGCGGAAGAGAATGGATGGATGGAACTTAAATAAGGTAAGATTAGTGAACAGTAGAGTACATGTAATGCTTTTTGTTCTATGACCGACTTGACTTTGTTTAAGAGGGTTATATTTCTTGAGACTTTACTTTGAACATATCTGATGTGTGGTTTCCAGTTGAGTTTATCATCAATAATGACACCTAGAAATTTGTTTTCATGAACTTTTTCAATTATCACTCAATCTATTTGTATTTGAATTTCTGTGTGTGATTGGCAGTTCCCAAATAACATTATTTTTGTTTTGTTTAGGCTCAAGGACAGCTTATTTTCATCAAACCACATTTTAAGTCTGTTCAGTTAATTAGTTACATCCTTTAACATTTGTTCCATGTCATCTACAACAAAATACATTTTTGTATCATTAGCATATAGTATACTTTTCATTATTTCAGGTACCGTACATAGATCATTTACATAAATTATAAACAGTTTGTAACCCAGGACTGACCCCTGAGGAACCCCACAAACAATGTCCAAACATCCAGAACAAACATCTCCTAACTTCACATACTGCTGTCTGCCTTTCAAATAATTTTGAACCCAGTCTAGTGCTACTCCCCTTATCCCATAGCATTCAAGTTTTTTTTTGTAATAAATCATGATTGACTGTGTCAAATGACTTCTTGATGTCCAAAAACACTTCAACAGCAATTTTTTGTTATCCATCGCAGTAGTTATCTCCTCTACAGTTTCTAAAATTTCTTGCATTATTGATCTTCCTGATCTGAAGCCGTACTGACTTTCACTGATTAATTTATGTTTATCTAAGAATATTTCCAGTCTGTTATTAAATAATTTTTCCAATATTTTAGAGAACTGTGGCAGCAGAGAGACAGGTCGATAGTTAGTGAAGAGATGTTTGTTCCCATTTTTGTATAACGGTAATATTTTAGCTATTTTCTTTTTACTTGGGAATGAACCAGTTTGAAATGACAAGCTACTAATATATGTGAATGGTTTAGAAATTCCCTGAATGACATGCTTTACCAGTTTCATATCAATCCCATGTAAGTCAGTAGACTGTTTATTATTACATCTATTTACAATGTCAACTATTTCTTTTTCAGTCACAGCACTAAGGAACATTGAGTTAGGGTTCCTGTTTATTATTTTATTTAAATTTGGTTCAGTATGTGGTAGCTCAAGGATCATTTTAGATGAATCAGGTACAATATTTACAAAAAAGT
Source organism: Nematolebias whitei (assembly GCF_014905685.2). Lineage (NCBI taxonomy): Eukaryota > Metazoa > Chordata > Actinopteri > Cyprinodontiformes > Rivulidae > Nematolebias > Nematolebias whitei. Next base: position 48 of record NW_023632100.1, on the reverse strand, counting down.
TGATTAAATCTGTTAGCTATTTCAATCATATTATAGTTTTCAAAATCT
>NW_023632099.1:0-1439 GCF_014905685.2 Nematolebias whitei | reverse complement strand
TATATATATATATATATATATATTGTTATTAGGATAAACTCTTTATGTTTAAACTATTTAAATATAGTTCAAAGTATTTAAAAAAAATAATTATTCAGGCTTATAATTGTTCTCTAAGATCTGCATTGTAATATATTTTTTCAACTGCAAAATAAAGGACATGAACATTTTGGATTTCTTATAAAGATGTTTAATCTGTTGAAAAGGGATTGTAGCGTGAGGCCAGGAGACTCGTACATTTTAGTTCTTTGGTTCCCACTCAGTCACTGCTGCAGCTATTGTTGAAAGCAGATAAATAAGGGAAACAAAGAACACTGGCAGTTGTTACTTTTTCTATACTGTATATGCAATTTTGTAAAAAAAAAAAAAAAAAAGAGCACTCTACTTATTTCTTTTTTTATTAGATTTTAGAATCCAGGCTTTTATTTTTGCAAGTTATCCATTCTTTGCACTTTTATTTATTAGGAGGGAGATGAGTCCAAACTGGTCCAGCTGGTTTGTCAAAGCAGCAATGGACAGTGAAACCTGCGAATGCCATATAACACACCCTTTAATGTTGCAGTTGTATCTACAAATACTCACGAAGTGCGTGAATACAAAAGACAAAATATTTTCCATGATAACAATGAGGGAATCCTGTGATGCGACTCCGAGGACAAACCTTTGCTTTGCTGTTTAAAAATGCAAACCAGAATCAACGTGGAGAAGTCTGATTTTGAGTATGGTTAAGGTGTGTCAACCTCACTTACATGGAAGAAAAGGAGAGGGTCATAAAAAACATATTCACTATTCATTAAAATGTATATAATTTGATGTTTTTCACAAGTATTATGTCAAAATATTTATATTAAAATTATTAAGTACTTTTTTCCTGACATGTTTTGTATAAGTCTGAACAGACCTAATTTACTGCATAAAAAGGTCAAATCAAAAAGACACATCGTTAACATATTTGTTTTTACGCATTGCTCTTGATAAGTTGCTTTTTATTTAGCACACCTTAGTAATAAATGTTATAACAATCATTGAAACAGCTGAAAGACAAGGGTAGAGAGCTGAGAAACTTTTTTTTAATAAACTTTATTGTCATTTAAAATTATACAGTGCACCATGCAAAATTGAAAAAAATAAAGTGTTTAATTTCTCCACATCAGTGTAGGAATACATAATTTACATACATTTTATAGACTTTGGTGTTTAGAGCATAAGATGCAAAACTGGTGTGGATACAGCAAGGAATGTACAAGTGTTAGAGAATGTTTCTATATACACATAGACATATGATACACGCATGTAAACATGCATGTACAAATATTTACATATGTGTATATATACAAATACACACAATATACACAGCATCCATGCATGAGTGAATTCCCATATACTATTTGTTTCGGGAATGGTGTTTACTGATGCTATGTTTGTGGCTGTGTGTGTGT
>NW_023632098.1:588-1439 GCF_014905685.2 Nematolebias whitei | reverse complement strand
AATGTGGCAACTTCCCAGTTCAATGCTCGCTGATGCAGCTCATGGAGAAGTGAGATGAAAAAGTTCTCTGATACAGAAGCTTCAGAGTTTTCACAGAGATGAGATGAGACGAGATGTGGCGAGTAGAGTTCTGAAGGAGTTCAGAATTCTTGCAATCCAGAATGCAGAGACGATTTTGGGAATTATAACTTCTGTTTGGATAACCTCACACGACTCCTAAGGGTTTGGCTGCCCTCACGGAGACGCTGAAAGAGTCAAAAGGAACTCTACGCCGACGCTGATTCTATCATCAACCAGGTAAAGGTTCTATTTTCGACCAAGCGTACCGTGGCCAAGCTGATTCCCCAAAGAGCGTGTTGTTCTGGTCCTACAGATAAATTCCCTCACACATCTCTCTGTAAGATAAATCTCCATTTTCCATCTTTAAACTCTCCTTTCTCCTAAAATCATTACAGATATTTTAGAAATGTCTGAAGCAAAGTTTTTAATCACCGCCGTGTGATTGATGTCTGCTGTTCTGCTGAGAAGTGAGGACAATCGCCGTATTGTGCCCACTTTCTGTGAAACTAGCCATGTTATTGTTTTCATATTTTGTCAAATTAATGTAAATGTTTGATGTTAAACTTTGATTCTGCAAATAAATGACCGCATTCATTTTGATGGGTCAAAGATAAATAACGTCTCTCGTTACATTTCTGTTAAACTCAATGCACGACATTTACACAGTCAGAAAAATGAAGAACCCGTGAAATGTATGAATATATCCTGCATATGTCATACTACAAAAGACACCGAGGAGACGTGAAACTCGCATTTCTCATGTTTGACAAACAGTTGATTCTCATAGAGGC
>NW_023632098.1:0-488 GCF_014905685.2 Nematolebias whitei | reverse complement strand
GTGTAAATGTCGTGCATTGAGTTTAACAGAAATGTAACGAGAGACGTGAAACTCGCATTTCTCATGTTTGACAAACAGTTGATTCTCATAGAGGCATTGTAACACCGCTCTAACATGGGTAATGTGTTGATCGGGGTCTTTGGAGTAAAAGAGGATGTCGTCAAGATAGATGAATACGAAATCACAGAGAAAGTCTCTAAGAACGTTGTTTATAAGAGCCTGGAACACTGAAGGGGCGTTGGTAAGGCCGAAGGGCATTACCAAATACTCAAAGTGACCTAGAGGAGTCCTAAAAGCGGTCTTCCATTCGTCACCGCTCTTAATCCGCACGAGATGATAGGCGTTACGCAGATCGAGTTTCGTGAAAATGGTTGCGGGCTGAAGCTGTTCATGAATTGAGTCTATGAGGGGAAGGGGGTATTTGTTCTTTACTGTTATGTCATTTAAACCGTGATAGTCAATACATGGACGCAGGGTCTTATCTTTCT
>NW_023632097.1:0-1439 GCF_014905685.2 Nematolebias whitei | reverse complement strand
CAAGTAAGGCCTGCTATTATTTTACATTTTTCCTTTTTTCTATGTGAAAGTTTTTGGAACTCTGAGCATAACTCAGGAACATGAACACTGAAGAATACCTGCATTCATAGAGATCAGAGGTGATTGTAGCTGTGATTGTTGGTGTGTCGCAGCCAGCAGGACGCTCAGGAGTTCCTGCGTTTTCTCTTGGATGGCCTACACAACGAGGTCAACAGAGTCACTGTCAGGCCAAGAGGCATCGTAGAGGACTTTGACCACTTGCCGTAAGTCATCACAGGACAGCATATTTGTTATATCTGTACATATCCTGATGCATGCTCAATAATCCAGGTAGAAAAATCTAAAAAAGTTCAATCCGGTCCTCTGGACATTCAAAAAAACAAAACAAAGCAAAAAAATCTAGATACGTTTCGGATGAAAGACAAATTAGGCACGTATCATTGATACGTTAAACGGCAGTTAAATGTCTTCTGTAACAATCTATGTCTGTGTGCAGAGCTTGTTTATTACATTGGTTTATCTATCAAATTATTGTATAGTTCTGTACTTACTACTTAATACTTGAACATGTTTTGCTTTTATACTGTTTTATAAATTCTGTAACATGCTTTTAATACAAAGTCAACTGTTGTACAAAGTTTGTTGTACACTTATTCAAATATAAGCATCAGAGACATTTGGAAATGTTCAATATGCTTAAAAATTTAAATAAATTGACGATTACATTGTACTAACCAGTGCAATTTGCTTTCTAAGCCCAGTATATCCACTACAAAAATGTAGACTACACCACTGGCACAGAGCCTAGTTGGCTAGAAAGGCCCTGTATGCTTCATTTATCCTGAGAAAAAGACTGAAGTTATTTAGTAAATGAACAGGCTGCATATAAAAAAAAAAGTGTATGACTTTTTATAACTGTTTATTGTTGTTGCTGTTTTCCATTGTTGTCATCATTCTTTGTTGAAATCAGGTCTCTCTTGTAAATGAGTCCTCGAGGCTCAATGGGATTTACCTGTATAAATAAAGGTTAAATGAATGAAAAATAATGGTCATGGAAATGTGCTGTCAACATGGTAAACCTATGAAATGCACTACACCTCTTGTTGTCTCTCTTAAACAATTCCATGCTTAGATACATTTTGACAGCAAACCCATAAGGCAATGTTCAGTTTAAAGCTTTGGAGTTGTAATTTCTCAACTGTGTTCTTCTTTCAGAGATGAAGAGAAAGGGAAGAAGATGTGGAGTAAATACCTGGAGAGAGAAGATAGTAAGATAGTTGGTGAGTTTAGTGATTCAAATGGTTTTATTGGTTTTCTGACCACGACCAGTCATTTTTGACAAACTGAAGCTTCATTTTTATAAATTTTTGTTCTATATAATATATATATATGCGTGCTAATGTCAATGCATCATATATATATCTATATATATAGATATA
>NW_023632096.1:0-1439 GCF_014905685.2 Nematolebias whitei | reverse complement strand
CGTTTTTAACGGCGAATTTTAACGAACTCCTCCTAGGGATTTTGAAGGATTGCCTTCAAACTTGGTTATTAGACCTTTAAGACATTGGAGAGTAAAAGTTATCAAAAGCTTTCAGTTTCGTTTTGTTGAAGGGGCGTGGCCAGGCCTCAAAGTTGAGCTTCACGCCATAAATTTCCAAACGTTATAACTTTCAACTTGAAAAACACATTTGCACCAAATTTGGCACGAGTCATCCCTGTCCCATGCCCGACGATACCCTGAGGTCATATTGTGATGTCATCAAAGCCCCGCCCCCTCACAACAGGAAGTGACTTTTTTTGCTTGAAATGTTCCATCTTTGACACCCTTCACATAATCAGGATGATCCTGTGTTAGAAGACAGACAAGATGGTCTGACTTGATTTAAACTACAGACAGTTATAGCTGGAGGATGTGGGCGTGGCGCCATGGCGAATTAAAAAGTGACGCCGTTGCAATACGTTTGGCTCTAAATTACACAGATTTGAGCCCAGGTGAACCAAAATCACTATGATTGATCATTATCCACATCTGAACAGGGTTCCATGATAAGTGGCCAAGAACCTCAACAGCGCCACCTACATTCTTCTTACAGTTATATCTCAGTGATACAACATCCGATCTGAACCAGATTTTTGGTACGTCATTACTGAGAACTGATGGACATTTTAGTTTTGTTGTTTAATATTTGACTCAAGGGCGCCCCCTACATTATTCAAACTGTTTTGTCTCAGTGATATATCAGCCGATCTGCACCAAATTTATGGTGTATTATTATTTAGCCCTGGTGGACACAGTAGTAATGTCTTTTAAATTTTGACTCTATAGCGCCCCCTACAATCTTGCAACAGTTATATCTCAATGATATATCATCCGATCTGCACCAAATTTTTGGTATATTATTATGTAGCCCTGATGGACACATTAGTAATGTTTTTTAAATTTTGACTCAAGAGCGCCCCCTATAATATTCCAACCCTTATATCTCAATGATATATCATCCGATCTACACCAGATTTTTATGGCATAATGTGTGACCATGTCTAAACACATTGTTAGTGTTGTTTAAAATTTGACTCAAGTGCGCCCCCTACATTATTCAAACTGTTATATCTCAGTGATATGTCATCCGATCTGGACCATATTTTTGGTGTGTGATAAGAGAGCATTTAAACACGCAATGGTATTGTTGTTTTACTTTTGACTCAAGTGCGCCCCCTAGGTTAATCAAACTGTTATATCTCAGTGATATATCGTCCGATCTGCACCAGATTTTTGATGCTTGACTAGTGAGGACTTATGGACACAGTGGTGTTGTTGTTTAATATTTGACTCAAGTGCGCCCCCTACATAAATCAAACTGTTATATCTCACTGATATATCGTCCGATCTGGACCAGATTTTTGGTGCTTGACTAGTGA
>NW_023632095.1:0-1439 GCF_014905685.2 Nematolebias whitei | reverse complement strand
CAGACGCGGCCTCCTCGTCCTCTTCGCCGCCAGACGCGGCCTCCTCGTCCTCTTCGCCGCCAGACGCGGCCTCCTCGCCGTCTACGCCGCCAGACGCGGCCTCCTCGCCGTCTACGCCGCCAGACGCGGCCTCCTCGCCGTCTACGCTGCCAGACGCGGCCTCCTCGCCGTCTACGCCGCCTGCCGCGGCCTCCCAGTCGTCTTCGCCGCCTGCCGCAGCCTCCAAGTCGTCTGCGCCGCCTGCCGCGGCCTCCAAGTCGTCTGCGCCGCCTGTCGCGGCCTCCAAGTCGTCTACGCCGCCTGCCGCGGCCTCCAAGGTTTCTGCGCCGCCAGCTGCGGCCTCCAGGGTCCTACGTGTTGGACGGCCTCCCGTCCGCCCCCCTGAACGATGGTCCCGTAGTGGACGGCCTCCTGGCCGCCCCCCTGAACGATGGTCCCGTGTTGGACGGCCTCCCGGCCGCCCCCCTGAACGATGGTCCCGTGTTGGACGGCCTCCCGGCCGCCCCCCTGAATGATGGTCCCGTGTTGGACGGCCTCCCGGCCGCCCCCCTGAACGATGGTCCCGTACTGGACGGCCTCCCGGTCGCCCACCTGACCTGCTCTGAGCCAGTGGCTGGTCTCCTGGCCATCTAGACATTTTATGTTTCCCTACTTGGTTTAGTTCCTGGGCCTTGTCCTGTTTTTGTTTTGGTCCTTGTGTGTCTTTGTTCGGGCCCACCACCCTTGCAGTTCCTCCCTCTGCCCGCCCTAGTCTTTTGGGAGGGGGTTTTCTTGGGGACGCCAGGGGGTGTCCTTGAGGGGGGGTACTGTAGGGATGGCACCATCTAGTGGGCCTTCCCCCTGTCTGTTCTCCCTTGTGTCTGAATTGATTGTCTGATTATCGTCACCTGTGTCATGTCCTGGTTGTGTGTATATAAAGTCTGTCTGTCAGTTCTGTCATTGTCGGTTCGTCGTTGGGTATTGCCTGTCTTGTCCTGCCTGTGTGATCCTGTTTCTTGAGTCCATGTAAGTTTTGCTGCCATGTCAGCCTTTTGATTTATTATTATTATTATTTATTAAAAGTATTTTATTTTATACATCTGCCTCTTGAGTCCTGCCTGCGCAACTGGGTTCTCCTGTTCTGATCTGTGTCAGGATGGCACCATCTAGTGGGCCTTCCCCCTGTCTGTTCTCCCTTGTGTCTGAATTGATTGTTCTGATTATCGTCACCTGTGTCATGTCCTGGTTGTGTGTATATAAAGTCTGTCTGTCAGTTCTGTCAGTGTCGGTTCGTCGTTGGGTATGTCCTGTCTTGTCCTGCCTGAGTGATCATGTTTCTTGAGGCCATGTAAGTTTTGCTGCCATGTCAGCCTTTTTGATTTATTATTATTATTATTAAAAGTATTTTTATTTTATACATTTGCCTCCTGAGTCCTGCCTGCGCAACTGGGTTCTTCTGT
>NW_023632094.1:0-1439 GCF_014905685.2 Nematolebias whitei | reverse complement strand
ATGTCAGAGTGAACCTGCAAATGGAGATCCGGACGTCTGCATTGATGTACCCCAGACCCAAGATGAGCATAAAGGTTTGTGTGTTTTATAACTTGTGATCAAGAACGAGAAGACTTTGTCTTAAACTTGTGCTGCAGTCATAGTATCAGTATAAAACACATTCACTATAATAAGAGGATCTGCACGCAAAGAAAGAGTTAAATAATAATGATGATGATAATGATACATATTTTACATATGTACACGAGTCCTTACATAAATAAATTCTGAACATCAGATGAAGATTTATACATAAAATGGTAAAGTCAGTTAAAAAAACTTCATGGCAAACGCAGCCAGTGATGGATGGTACTGGTTTCTGTTTCAGATGATAAACCTCCTTGTAAAAAGAAGAACATGTGAGCGCTGGACCAGCTGATGGGAGAAGACTTTCATGTAAGGACAGCGGCTAGATCTGTGAGGGACCAGGCCAGTGAAGAAGTCCAGAGGTACAGAGAGCGTGATCCTTTGCCCCTGAAAAAAAACCAAACACTACAGTGGTGGAAAAAGCAACAGGACATCCACTGCTGTCATCTGTGGCTAAAAGGTTTCTCTGCATACTGGTCACCAGTGAGGCATCTGAGAGAGTTTTCAGCACTGCAGGAGATATTTCCACAAACCGCAGTCTACTCAAACATGAGCATGTGGATCAGCTGATTTTCATTAAGAAAAATCTGCTGCAAAGAAAAGATGAGGACAGTGATGATGATGATGATGAATACAAAAATAGGGAACAAAGCACAAACAGAAGGAAGGGAACTACTTCACTGTTTGATTTCAGATTTAACCTGACACGTGCATGCAGGACATTATTTTTGTTCAGACTACCTCACCAGGTCAAAAAGCTGCACTTTGATTTCTTGTATACATGTAAATGCCACTTTGACTGTTGATATGTGCTGCTGATTATCCATGCTGCTGATCTGATCTCATGCTGCTGTGTTTATGACAGGCTGTTATTTTAATCCATGCCCACCTGCTCACACAAACTCATGTTCGTGCTGCTGTTGTTAGGCGTACTGTTCTTGCATTATGTTTTTGTATTATTAAGTTCAAGTTGTGTTTATTTGTCATATGCAACTCAACCTTGTGTTAACCTCGTTTTAACCTTGTTTTTTTAACACAAGGTTGAAACAAGGATAAAACTAGGGATGGGGACGATCTGATCCAGTATCGGTATCGGTCTCCGATACCAGCATAATTTACGTATCGGATATTTCCGATCCATGATTCATGTTGGCTTCAAACTATGGAATGGATTTCCTGAATGGAGGCGTGTCTCATGAACCCAGAGTAATAAGACCCGCCTCACATTCAGGAAATCCAGTTCATAGTTTGCAGCCAGCTACAACGTGAGGACTGAGTTAGCAACATGTGGCTAACAGCTAACAAACTTTTCA
>NW_023632093.1:0-1439 GCF_014905685.2 Nematolebias whitei | reverse complement strand
ATTGGCAAACATAAAGACATACCTTCAGACACATTGACAAGCTTGAAAAGATCACTTCAGACACAATAGCAAGATTGAAAACATTCCTTCCGACATATTACCAAGCTTGAAATTATTGTTTAAGACACATTGGCAAACATGAAAACATACCATAAAGACACAATTGCAAGCTTGAAAACATCAATTCAGACACAATGCCAAGATTGAACCTATCCCTTCAGACACATTGACAAGCTTGAAAACATCCCATAAAGTCACATTGGCAAGCTTGAAAAGATCATTTCAGACACAATAGCAAGATTGAAAACATCCCTTCAGACACATTGGCTAGCTGGAAAATATGGGTTCTGACACATTGGCACGCATCCCTTCAGTCACAATTGTAAGCTTTAAAACATAATTTGAAAATAATGACATTCATGAAGACACCATTTCAGACAGAGTGACAAGCTTGAAAACATCACTTCATACACTTTGGCAAGATTGAAACATCCCTTCAAACATATTGGCAAGCTTGAAAACATCCCTTCAGACAAAGGGACCAGCTTAAGAACATCAATTCAGACACAATGCCAAGATTGAACCTATCCCTTCAGACACATTGACAAGCTTGAAAACATCAATTCAGACACAATGGCAAACTTTAAAACATCCCATAAAGTCACATTGGAGAGCTTGAAAACATCCCTTGAGACAAATTGGCAAACATAAAGGCATACCTTCAGACACATTGACAAGCTTGAAAAGATCACTTCAGACACAATAGCAAGATGAAAACATCAATTCAGACACATTAGCTAGCTGGCAAATATGTGTTATGACACATTGGCACGCATCCCTTCAGTCACAATTGCAAGCTTTAAAACGTGATTTAAAAAATAATGACAATCATGAAGACATCATTTCAGACAGAGTGGCAAGCTTGAAAACATCCCTTCAGATACACTGACAAGCTTGAAAGCATCCCTTCAGAAACTTTTGCAAGCTTGAAACAATCCCTTAGGACATAGTGAAAAACATGAAACCATCCCATAAAGACACAATTGCAAGCTTGAAAACATCAATTCAGACACAATAGCAAGATTGAAAACATCCCTTCAGACACATTGACAAGCTTGATAACATCCCATAAAGTCACATTGGCAAGCTTGAAAACATCAATTCAGACATAGTACCAAGCTCGAAAACATCCCTTCAGACTTATTGGAACGCATCTCTTCAGAGACATTTGCAAGCTTGAAATCATCCCTTAGGACATAGTGGCAAGCTTGTAAACATCACTTTGGACATAGTGGCAAGCTTGAAAACATCCCATAAAGTCACATTGGCAAGCTTGAAAACATATCTTCAGACAAATTGGCAAACATAAAGACATACCTTCAGACACATTGACAAGCTTGAAAAGATAATTTCAGACACAATAGCAAGATTGAAAACAT
>NW_023632092.1:0-1439 GCF_014905685.2 Nematolebias whitei | reverse complement strand
TGAAAAACTTGACTTTTTTTTTAACAGCTGAAATTAGATTAAAAAAAATGCTAAAAAGCTAGCTGAAATGGTAGAACAAGCTTAAATTAGCAGAAGAAAGCCGACAGAACATGTTTGCCCAATTAGGCTGAAAGAAGCAGAAATGAGCACAAAATGTGAAAAGTATCTGAAAAATCTGAAATTAGCAATACAAAGCTGAAAAGTAGCTAAAAAAGCCGAAAGAAGCTTAAATTACCAGGAGGAAGGGGAGACGGCACATTTTTATTGAATTAGGCTGAAAAAAGTTGAAATGTGTGCAAAAAATATGGAATTAGCTGAAAAATAATAAATTAGCATAAACAGCTAACTAGTAGCTGAAATAGTAGAAAAAGCTGAAACTTGCAGAAATAAGCTGAGAGGAACATAAATAGCTGAAATGAGCAGAAAGAAGTTAGAAGAAAAATGCTGCAGTTAGCAGAAAGAATGTGAAAAGAACACAAAAGAGCTGAAAAAACAGCTAAAATTAGCTGAAAACAGCTGCAAAAATATTTAAATTTGCACTAGTCAGCTGAAAGAAGCCGAACCAGAACAAAACATGAAAGGAGCAGTAAAAGGTTGTAAACACATCTAAAGATTTGAAGGATGTTAAATGAGCTCAATTCATTTTCTATGAGGAAAAAAGTGGCAGAAAAGGCTAAATATATATATATATATATATAAAAAGCTAAAGTTGCACCAATACAAAAAGTCATTGCAGGATTTTCCTGAAAGAGATGAATGTTTTGACATATGATTTGTCGAAATAGCACAAAAGTTGCAGGACGAGAATTGCACTGAAAAAATGTACAGAAGAAAAATGGATCACAACAGTGTGAATGCTTCATAAGCGTTCACTCGGTTAATGCAGGTACACGAAAACATTTGTGTAGGACGAGCAGCGACAGTTCAGCATTTGAGCTCCGTCCAATTTGCACGGAGAATGTGAAAACAATTTGCCTACAAGAAGCCAGAAACCTGATTACCACTAGCTGAAATTCACGAGGCTGAAAGGTTCAGCTTCGGTGTTGTTTTACGGTGGAGGAACCAATCCCGAGTACACGAGAGATGTGCAGCTATTTTTCCTTCTCCGTCCTCCTTTCATGAACTTTGACTCATTCAGAGACAGAAATAGGTGGAAAAGACAATAAAAGCAAGGCTGAGTGAGGAGCCATGACCCGTGTCTGGCTGATGGACCCAGACGATGAAAAACGGACCAAATGAGTCTCGGGTGCCTTTAAAAAATACATTTTAATTTTCTGTACTGAGACGAAGTACGTGACTTCCTGCGTTTTTGTTGGACATCTGTAGAAAGGTGGAGGTATTATGGTATGGCCTCCACCTGTCCGACTGTGAAGGCTCTCTTGTCCCGCCCATACCTTTTTATCCATCCATCCATCCATCCATCCATCCATCCATCCATC
>NW_023632091.1:0-1439 GCF_014905685.2 Nematolebias whitei | reverse complement strand
CTGGCATTTGGAAATAAAATGTAAGGCACAGCTTGGTAAGGTGTCTGTGTAGTGAGTCACGTGGGTACGTGTCACTTGTTGTATGACAAATATATGTGGCTATATATTTATGCATACTTTTCACGAGTTCTTCATTTTTCTGACTGTGTAATGCCGTGCATTGAATTTAACAGAAATGTAACGAGAGACGTTATTACCTTTGACCCATCAAATGAATGGAGTCATTTATTTTCAGAATCAAAGTTTAACATCAAACATTTACATTAATTTGGCAAAATATGAAAATAATAACAGACAGTTTCACAGAAAATGAACTTCAAATCACTCGGCGGTGATTTGAGGACTTTGCTTCAGATATTTCTAAAAATATCTGTACTGATTTATGAGAGAGAGGTGAGTTTAAGAGGAAATTGAGATTTATCTTACAGAGGAATATGTGAGGGAATTTAATCTGTTTGACCAGAAATTGCACGCTCCGTCAGATCTCAGCTTTGCCCACGGTACACTTGGTCGAAGAAGAAGTTTTACCTTGTTGACGATCGATCACCTCAGTAAGAATCCTTTTCAACTGATATCAGCGTCTCCGTTGAGAACAGCTAAAATCCTTGGAGAGTCGTGCGTGGTTAGCTCAAAACAGAATTATAATCCCAAAACGTCTCTGGATTCTCGGCAACTCTGACTCTTCATTGTCAGCAGCTCTCAGAATCTTTCAGATCTTCTCAGACTCCAAAACTCTCCATAACTCTAGTTCTCTTCTGAACTCCTTCAGAACTTTTTCATTCTCCATGGAATCTTTTTCATTCTCCGGAATCTACTGCACTCTGGCAGAACCGGGAAGTTGTCACATTTTAAATGAGTTTACTTCCGAGTTTACTTCAGAGCTTTCTGATTCGTGGATGTACCAGAAAGAGGTGTGGTTTTTTGACGTAAGTTATTATCAAAAGTCAAGGATTGTTTTCAACATACAGAAAAGATTATTGCAGTCGACCAGACTTCGTGGAGTCTCACACTTGGTAATCTTTTCAAATAGTAAAACATGACATTTCTTCTTCAGTAAACATTTAGTTGACCGAAGCTTCAACTTTCACACACTTACGACTTGGCTCATTTCAGACAGAAAATCAAGAAATGCATATTCAGGTGATTTCTCCTTTGAATGAGGAATAAAAATCATTACTTACTGTTTATGTAAAATAAAGATGAGTAGTTCTTTTCAACCTATAAGCATTGAGTGAAACTACCACAATTTGATTATCAAAACATTTGTAAAACAGTAATGATTATAAAGGATTGTCTTTTCTGCTTGATTAATTCAAGAAAGAAAGTCAGATCATCAGGTCATCTGGTTCACTACAGTCCCCCCTTTGGAAATCATCACCTGTCCATGGGGATGAATTCCAACCGTGAACTTAGACCTTCAAATGTCCTTGAGCTTGATG
>NW_023632090.1:0-1440 GCF_014905685.2 Nematolebias whitei | reverse complement strand
AATTACAAGAGAATATTACCAAATGTTAGACTAAGCAAGATGGGGGCGTGGTACCCGGTAGATATTGATCAGTTACCGTTGAATTTGTCCCATGCTTTTCAGATGAATAGTTGGTATCGTTATGCTCAGTTTTTAGCCAGGGGGCGTCATGATTCTGAATGTTATGTCTGCACCAAACTTCCGGTCACAGCTTCACACTTGCCCCTACGTGTTAAACCCCTGGATCGGGGGTGATCGTTTTGTCTTCTGCAATACAGTTCCAGTGGATATAGTAGGGAGCCACACTGGTGTAAGGCCAAGCGGTACGATCTGACGCAGGCAGCACAGGTGATGGTGTTAAGTCAGTATGTGGAGTGGACCTCGAGTGAGCAGTTTCCCATTTGCGTGCACCGACAGCACCGGCAGGACGCTTTTCAGGTGGCAGTGGGCATGCTGCCCCCTGAGAAGTGTCAGGCGGTGTATCACCCTGGTAATCATCACATTGGGGTACCTGGGAAGAATGGAACATTTTCCGTTGAGGATCTGGCTTGGTTGTGTGGGCATGCGGTGCTTTTAACTCTTCCCACTAACTGGACAGGTCTCTGCGCACCTGTGGCGGTCACAGACAAATCGTTTCTGGGGTCTTTAAGTAATGGCTCCCATTATGTCAGGCAACGGAGGGCTGTGGGCATCAGGCCGCACGACTCGATTTGGGGTTCAGACGTGCCAGAAAAATTTAAACACTGGACGACGGGGGAGAAGGTCATGCTTTCACTTTTTCCGTGGGCTGGGGTTGGTAAACCCCTTTTACGGGTGGAAACATTAAATTACCATTTTGGAATTTTCATTAATTCAACAATTAAGGCGCTGGAGGGCATTTCGGCCGAGTTGTCCGCCTTGAGGGTGATGGTTTTACAGAATAGAATGGTTTTGGATCTGTTAACTGCGTCTAGGGGTGGAGTGTGTGAGATTATTGGTAAGGATGCATGTTGTACTTACATCCCTGATGAGGGTAGTGCCGACCCCCAGGCCAGGGTGACAGAGGCCCTGTCGCAGTTGAGAGGGCTCCGGGATGCTAAGGCAGAGGATCCTCCTGCAGGGTCATTGGAGTTTTTGTCATGGTTCACGAGTGGTTCTTGGAGTCAGGTGCTGTTCAAACTTTTGGCCCCTCCTCTGGCTATTATTGTTCTTTTTTGTGTCTTGTTGGGGTGCGTTGCACCGTGTGCTAAGGTGGCAGTCTCACGGATGATTAACTCTGATGAAGTGGTGGGGACAGGTACGGTGTGTCCTGTGATTCAGGCCAGTGATGACTCCTCGCCGTCAGGACAGGATCACCTGCAGTTGGCTGAGACGAAATATCTGTAGCCTTCAATGTTTAGTTGGTCTATCATTTATGATAGACCAAGAGGGGGAATGTTGGATTTCATGTTTTATCTTTTATTATTTTTTGTCAAGCTTGAA
>NW_023632089.1:0-1440 GCF_014905685.2 Nematolebias whitei | reverse complement strand
TGTGGCCAGTTTCAACCATCCAGACCACTTCACAGAGCACCACTGCATAGTAGAGGCATTGCATTTCCATGGTCGGACCTCCAGATTGACTGGGTCGGACCACTCACTAAGACCTCTAGAGGAAATAAATATTTTCTCACGGTAACCTGCACGTTTACCAAATGGGTAGAATGTCTACCAGCCCCTCATGACACAGCACAAACCACTGCTATGTTATTAATGAATCATGTATTCTCAAGGTTTGGACTTCCCCTCAGGGTGAACTCAGACCAAGGTACACACTTCACAGGTGAAGTAATGAAGGAACTGTGGAAGACGCTAGGCGTCAAAGCCAACTTCCATATTGGCTACCACCCACAGGCTTCAGGCCAGGTTGAGAGAGCAAACAGGACTGTGGTGAGTATTTTGAAAAAATACGTAGCCGCAAACCACAAGGACTGGGACGTGAAACTCCCTCTGGTCCTCATGGCCATAAGGGCCACTCCACACACGTCGACTGGCATCTCTCCTTTCGAGATGATGACGGGTCTACAAATGACTCTCCCTCTGCACCTGTTGTACCAACCAGGCGATGCTGCCATGGCAACAGCCTACACTACACAACAATACATGAAAGACTTGGAAAGACACCTTAAAAACACTTTTGCTTTCGCACAGAAAAACCTGGAAAAATCAGCTGAAGGACGCAAAGCGTACTACGACCAAAAGGCCTCTCACGAGGAACTCCAAGTGGGAGACCGGGTCTGGTACTACACGTTTGCCCCCACAACTGGGAGAAGAGAGTCCGGGACCGGAACTCTCGCCCGTAAACTGATGCCCAGATGGACTGGACCCCATCTGATAACAGACAAACTGTCTCCAGTGGTCTATCAGATATAAATCAGCAAAGGCCAAAAAGAGCCAACTGTTAAATGGGTACATCGTAACCAGGTTAAACCACACAAGGCGTGCAATAACTCCTCAGGAGACAAAGATCTCACAAAATCTGACCTCGTGGGAATAAGGGTCATCCAAGCAGAAGATAACTAATGGATAATAAACTTAACCATAGTTTAAATTCACAGGACCTACCCTTGACGATTACGAAGCTAAGACCTATCTCTTTGTGTTTCCATAGGACAATGATGGTACCACTCCTGGTAATCTTCACCCTCTTGGGTGCCATCCAAAAAGGGCAAGCTGAGACCGTAACCCTTGGGCCCACCTCAGGCATCGCTCTGAGGGACCAGCCGGGATTGCTCATCACAGACTGCCGCCTATACACTCGGAAGGTCTTCGTCCGCTTGGACCCCCAAACCGTGATCAGACAACACATTAACCTTAAAAACGAGTGGCTAAACAAAACATGGTATACGGTATCCCTAGAGAGTGCAAAAGGAGAGATCCGGCACGTCCTAAAGCAACTACATAAGTTCACTTACACCCAACAAGAGTTGGGTG
>NW_023632088.1:725-1440 GCF_014905685.2 Nematolebias whitei | reverse complement strand
GCGAGGCAAGGAACCCAGGCGAAGAACATGGACATGGCGAGGTGAGGGACCGAGGCGAGGGACCAAGGCGAGCCGTGGGACCAAGGCCTGGCAAGTAACCCAGGCGAAGAACATGGACAAGGCTAGGCGAGGAACCCAGGCAAATAACATGGACAAGGCAAGGTATAGACCCAAGGTGAGGGGAGGGACCAAGGCGCGGCGTGGGACCAAGGCGCGGCGTGGAACCAAGGCGAGGCGTGGGACCAAGGCGAGGTACGGAACCCAGGTGAAGAACATGGACAAGGCGAGGTGAGGGATGGAGGCGAGGGACTAAGGTGAGGCGTGGGACCAAGGCAAGGCAAGGAACCCAGGCGAGGTGCGTGACCAAGGCGAGGCACGGAACCCAGGCGAAGAACGGGGACACGGGGAGGGGCGGGACGAGCGGGAGGCGACCAAGGCTACCCACCAAGGCGAGGGACCAAGGCGAGGCGAGGGACCAAGGCGAGGCGTGGGACCAAGGCGAGGCAAGGAACCCAGGCGAAGAACATGGACGAGGCAAGGCGAGGCGTGGGACCAAGGCGAAGCGAGGGACCAAGGCAAGACAAGGGAACATGGCGAGGTAAGGAACCCAGGCAAAGAACATGGACAAGGCGAGGCATGGACCCAAGGTGAGGCGTGGGACCAAGGCGCGGCGTGGGACCGAGGCGAGGCGTGGGACCAAGGTGAGGCGAGTGAC
>NW_023632088.1:0-715 GCF_014905685.2 Nematolebias whitei | reverse complement strand
GCGAGGCAAGGAACCCAGGCGAAGAACATGGACATGGCGAGGTGAGGGACCGAGGCGAGGGACCAAGGCGAGCCGTGGGACCAAGGCCTGGCAAGTAACCCAGGCGAAGAACATGGACAAGGCTAGGCGAGGAACCCAGGCAAATAACATGGACAAGGCAAGGTATAGACCCAAGGTGAGGGGAGGGACCAAGGCGCGGCGTGGGACCAAGGCGCGGCGTGGAACCAAGGCGAGGCGTGGGACCAAGGCGAGGTACGGAACCCAGGTGAAGAACATGGACAAGGCGAGGTGAGGGATGGAGGCGAGGGACTAAGGTGAGGCGTGGGACCAAGGCAAGGCAAGGAACCCAGGCGAGGTGCGTGACCAAGGCGAGGCACGGAACCCAGGCGAAGAACGGGGACACGGGGAGGGGCGGGACGAGCGGGAGGCGACCAAGGCTACCCACCAAGGCGAGGGACCAAGGCGAGGCGAGGGACCAAGGCGAGGCGTGGGACCAAGGCGAGGCAAGGAACCCAGGCGAAGAACATGGACGAGGCAAGGCGAGGCGTGGGACCAAGGCGAAGCGAGGGACCAAGGCAAGACAAGGGAACATGGCGAGGTAAGGAACCCAGGCAAAGAACATGGACAAGGCGAGGCATGGACCCAAGGTGAGGCGTGGGACCAAGGCGCGGCGTGGGACCGAGGCGAGGCGTGGGACCAAGGTGAGGCGAGTGAC
>NW_023632086.1:0-1440 GCF_014905685.2 Nematolebias whitei | reverse complement strand
ATGAATTTTTCCAGCCATACTTCTTTATCCATTCTGCTTTTTTCCAGCTCAAAATTTGCAACCTGCAACTCTTGTTGTAGGTGTTCATTGTCTGAGCACGCAGCTTGGTATTGACGGTCTTTTTCACTAATCTTGTCATAAGATTGAGCTTGTAATAACGCCTGCATTTTTGAGAGCTCCCTCTCATGTGTTCTAGACAGCCTGACATTGCGTTCCAACTGTTCATCCAATTCTGCTTTTAGAAGCAGAGAGATTTTTGCTAACCGTTCTTGGCTAGACTTTTTACCCTCTGACACTAATGTTCCTTCTGCCAGACTTCTCAGTTCATCCCCTCTTTGAATTTCATCAAGTTATTTTAATTGCTCTATTTGCTTGCCAAGAATTGAATGTGTTAAAATATGTAAAGCCCCCAAAATGATATCATCATTTGATTGGGAGTTGAAAGGGTGCTCTTCTTCTTCTTCGTTTGCCATTTTTCTTCTATTTAAAAATTAAATAGGAGAATTTAATGTTTTAGGTTTTTTAAATAAAATCAGAAAAGTCTCTTTGTCCTGATATATTTACTCTTATTTAGTGATTTAGCAATTAAACGTGCATTATCTTTTAGCAAATGAGTAAACTTTATCACTCTGTGAATATCTGTAACTGTATCTTTTTTAAAAAGTTTCTAATTTGTCATTTTGTCCCTCCTGTTTGAGGTTTTCAGTGAATGAAAAATTTCCTGGTAAATGCCTGTCTGCATAAATACCTTAATAACTTTTTAAATGCAAGATAACAGTGATTATTCTGTTTTGAGGAACGTTTATTAACTCAAAAATGCCTTTCAGAAAAAAAAAACGTTTAATTTCACTAAAATAACCTAAAAAGCGAAGTGAGAACCTGTGATCTCAAGTCTCTCCAGAAGGTGTCAGCATAACCTTATATATTTTAACTCAGACACTGTTAGTGTTATCCAGTAGGAGTCGCTATGACTTCCTGTGGCATCCGGTCATTAGCTGTTAGCTTAAAATTAGCATCGGCTAGACTCGGTTAAAACCAACATTTCTGAACGGATTTTTTACTCAAACGTGGCAAAATTTTAGCAATTAGACTTCGAAGACTTAGCAGCTGATCAGAATACAGCTTTTAAAGCGTTTTTGAACTTTAAAAAGCAGATTTTATTCCCTATGAAAAACGAGTTTTCATTTCCGGGTCACGTGACTGAATCCACCAATGACAAAGCAGCTTTGGGGTGAGAGGAAATGACGTAGGCACGTCATTCACTTCTCAGCGAATCAGAGCGCTCCACAGCAGCCAATTCAACCAATCACGCAGCGTTTTCCCCAGCTAGCATGTTAGATTTATCTGAACAAGTCCGTCAACTTTTTCGTCTTTTAAACTGTCAAAATGCACCTTTTTCTGTTAAAAATGTAATCAATAAGCTCCCAGCTGCACGGAGTC
>NW_023632085.1:0-1440 GCF_014905685.2 Nematolebias whitei | reverse complement strand
ATCAAAGCCCTCGTAATAGCGGTAAATGAGTTAGCCCTTAAGGTTGAAGCGGATTACGCTGTCGCACACCTAATGGATAGGATTTTTGCTGACATGCTTAGAGATATCAGTTCGTCGGTAGATACACTAGCCACCGGTAGGATCCCACCGTATCTAGTCTCTCTACAGATGGTGAACGACATCCTCAGCTCCGCTACGCACGAAAAAGTTACGCAAACACAGGCACACCTGGCTTACACTCTCGGTAGCGCAATCCCAATCTACGTCAATCACAAAACATTTGAAATGGCGTTCATTATCAACCTACCGATAATTCCCTCAAACGGCATATATAGACTCAGGGACGTCGTAAATGTTGGCAATTGGCACGGCGAAAACCATGTTCAAATTGACACACCAAGGATGGTTGCGTACCACGACGACAACCCCTCAGTTTACCTAGCTCCAAACCTGCAGATGTGTGTTCTCACTCGGGAGATACACTATCTGTGCCCGAGCAAACCGTTTATGTGGAATAAAACCGCGGGCATATGCGGGTTAACACCTATTCCGGAAAATTCTAAGTGCTCTACGACCGTAACGCCTCGACACCTGGCTAAAGATGCAAAAGCGGAAATAATTGGCTCTCGTTGGCTAGTGAACGCTCCTCAAAGACAGGCGATCATAGCCTACGATCAACCCGGGGCAAATAGACCTTTGGCGTTACCGGACAAAACGATGTGGATCAGTGTTCCCCAGGGAACAACCATACACATTGGTGACTTGACGCTCTATCACCTCGATCCGGAACGATGGGACGCGACTCTGGATGACTCAGAGTACCTAGGAAATATGTCTATAGACATAGATCCAGAGACTCTGGGAAGGATCCGTTTTGAAGGCACCCAAGTCGTCGACGTGGAACCAATAAACCAAGTTCTCAAGTCCCTCAGGTCCACAACTAAGAACCCGATCCAACCAATTACCTATGCGTGGTCAAGCGCGGACACATTAATCATAGCCCTGCTAATGACGATAACCCTCGTATTGTGTGGGATACTCGCATCCCTGTTCCGGGGCCAAACGTCACTCCGAGTCGACGTGGATCGCCATGCAGCGCACCTCGATATGATTATGCCTCGCGTAAGCGGGTCTGCAAAGAAGCCACTCACACGGGACAACGTGACTGAAACTGACAACCAGGGTGAGGAGGAGCAGTGAAACGATGTTTCTAGATGCTTAGTCACTACTCTTGTCGGTGTTGAAACGTTGTTTAGTTGATTTTGGTTGTTTCTGAGGTAAGAATGAATCTTGTGTGTAGTAAGTTAGAGACTAAGAAGCCTTTGACCATGCCAACATGCAGTTCATTCATTAAATTGCAATCTTTGCGGAGTCAATGTATATTATTGCTACTTTAAGTACCATAATCTACATTGATCTCACAACGCTTAAGCCGAACCT
>NW_023632084.1:0-1440 GCF_014905685.2 Nematolebias whitei | reverse complement strand
AATCTTTTCCTTGACTTTTAATAACACCTTACATCACAAACCACACCTCTGCTTTGGTCCATCGACCAATCAAAAAGCTCTCAAATGAACCGGAAGTGACCCTTCTTAAAAGGTTGGCACTTCCTAGTTCAAGGAAAAGAGTTCTACAGAAGAGTTCAGCTCAGTCTTGAAGCTGCTGTAAGCTCAGTCTTGAAGATGGAGCAGCAGTTCAAGCAGAGAGTTTTTGGAATTCAGATGCAGAGAGTTTGGGAGTTCAGAATGCAGAACGCTGGCATTCAGGATGCGGCTGAATTAGAATCAAGCTGAACCAGAGACGATTTTGGGAATTATAACTTCTGTTTGGATAACCTCACACGACTCTCGAGGTTCGAGCTGTCCTCACGGAGACGCTGAAAGAGTTGAAAGGAGAGCTCTACACCGATGCTGAAGCTATCATCTGCAAGGTAAAAGTTCTATTTCGACCAAGCGTACCGTTGGCCCAAGCTGGAAAAGAAGGAGCGTGTCAGTTCTGGTTAAAACAGACAAATTCCCTCACACATCTCTCTGTAGATAAATCTCATTTTTCCATCTTTAAACTCTCCTATCTGCTAGCAAATTAATCCAGATGTCTTCAGAAATGTCTGTGGTGAAGCAACGGAAAATCATGGCCGTATGGTTTTCCTGGTTGTAAAGCTGATTAATTATGTTGTTATTTTCATATTCTGCCAAATTAATGTAAATGTTTGATGTTAAACTTTGATTCTGTAAATAAATGACCACATTCATTTTGATGGGTCAAAGATAAATAACGTCTCACGTCCACATTTTTGTTAAATTCAATGCACGACATCATTCAGTCCAGAAAAATGAAAGAACTCGTTTAATGTATGAATATATCTTTGGATATGTCGTACTACAGGAGGATCATGGATACAGCCGCCATGACAGGCAGGAGCCTGAGCCCAAGGCTGGAGGGGGGCTGGGAACTGAACCACGATGACAGGATGGCACGATGACAAGGCAGCGACTCACAAAACTCCACAAGTGTGTCGCGGTCATACCCGTAGCGTGGGCGTGCGGTGTAGGCACAAAAAAAAAAGTTAAAACAAAAACAACAGGAACAAAAAAATATCAAGTCGAAGCGGAGCTCCCATCAGTGCAGCCATACCGCGGCGCTCATGATGTTGCACACGTCATGTGTGTGACATGTATGTGTCCCTGTGATGGACTGGAGACCTGTCCAGGGTGTCCCGCAGCTCTCGCACAGTGACTGCTGGACATGGACACCAGTGACCCACATGACCTGAAAAAGGAGTGGGTAAAATAATGGATGGATACAATACAATTTTACTTTTAAAGCACTTTAAAAACAATGTTGGCCAAAGTGATGTACACTGATAACACACACACACACATATATATATATATATATATATATATATATATATATATATATATATA
>NW_023632083.1:0-1440 GCF_014905685.2 Nematolebias whitei | reverse complement strand
GACCTTTAGAACCTTGTGGGACAGGAACTGTCATTTCATGTATTTGACTCCATAAATACAGGTTCACCCATCCTGAGACTTTCTTTCTTGAAGATTCAAGTGAAAAGAACACTCTCTTTTTATTATCATTACTATCTTACAAATGTTGATAATCAAAGTGTCTTAGTTCAAACCATTTTAGATGTTGCAGTGAACTAATCAATTTTATTAACTGAGTAATGATTTTTATTCTCATGTTAAAAGCTGTGCAGAGTAATTATGCATTTTTCTGATTTCTGCTTTTGAATGAGCAAGTGTGTGCGTTTACAAGGTTACAGTCAAACGAAAAACAAGTTGTTATGTTAAAACTGTCATGTTTTAGAATCCTCTCAGACGTAAATAGAGATGTTTTGCACCTGTTTCTTAGAGACGTCAAAACAGAACCCTCTCGGTCTGTGAGAACATTTCTGAGCTGTCTCATAACAATTCTCGCTGTCTCTAACCCCTTACGTCACAAAAACACACCCCTTCTGGTCGATCCTGACCAATGAAAAATCCCAAAAAGTGAACCGGGAAAGAGTCTTTAAAAGGTCAGTACTTCCTGGTCGACTCAGACTCACAGGGACTCACAGGTACTCACAGTCAGACTCACAGACACAGAGTTACAGAGTTTTCGGAGAGTTCGAGAGTTCAGAGTTCTGGAGTTCTGAAGTTGCTGGAGTAGTTCTGTTAGAGACGGGATGATTCTGACATGACAAAAAGCTCTTCCGAGTTTCATGGGATTATAACATTTCCACTGAGGTGAGCTGTGGCGGACAGAATCTCGCCGCTACTCCGGACGAGTAACAGCATCCTACGGAGACGCTGAAAGGGTGCGTTAAACGGAATCTCGCCTGAGACATCTCCAGGTAAAAGAGTCGTTTTCACCACCTAAGTGTACTGTGAGGAAGAAGCTGAAGAAAGCCCGGAGAGTGCCGTTCTGTTCAACACTCTACCTCAAACACCATCTTTCTCCCCTTTAAACTTCATCTTTCATCTTAAACTTTTCTATCAAGTAGAAATTCTCCCAGATATTTAGAAATGTCTGTGTAAAATGCTCACCCACATTCATGTGGGTAAAAGATCATAGTTGTACAGTTATAAATGTCTGTTGGTGCAGCAACGGAGAAATCATGGCCGTATGATTTTTCCTGATTGATTGCTTTGTTGTTATTTTCATAATTTGCCAAATTAATGTAAATGTTTGATGTTAAATTTGATTCTGTAAATAAATGACCGCATTCATTTTGATGGGTCAAATTTAAATGACGTCTCACTTTGCATTTCCTTAAATTCAGTGCACGTTTTATTCAGTCCAGAAAAATGAGGAACTCGCGTTAAATGATGAATATATCACAGCATCTGTTCATCTACACAGTTCCCATTTTATTTTTAAGTCCTTGAAGGAGAAAACTTGTTGAG
>NW_023632082.1:0-1440 GCF_014905685.2 Nematolebias whitei | reverse complement strand
AAAAAAGTTCAATCTGGTCCTCTGGACATTCAAAAAAACAAAAAACATAACAAAGCAAAAAAATCTAGAAACGTTTCGTCTCTCATCCAAGAGACTTCCTCAGTCTGAGGTGCTGTTTTCAGCTCAGTCTCTTAAATAGCACCTTCACAGAGTGGATCAACCAGTTTGCTGCTGACAACCAAAACCAGCTGATCACATGCTCAAGAAGTGTAGGACAACACTCCAGTAGTCAATTACATGACAGGGAGACAGAAAAGTGGGTGAAGAATTTATCTGACAGACAGCTCACCCAGCCTGAGACAGAGATTCTTGCCAGGGGACTGAACTTTGCGGTTGCACCAAGGACAATTCCTCTGGTGGAGATGATCACAGCAACAGAATCAGCCATTCGCAACAACAAAATGAAAGAGGGTGAAGCAGAACAGCTCAGAATCAAAGTTTCATCCTGCCTCAGCAATGCCAAACCACCACCTTCCAACATCAGTAGAGAGACGCACTCACCACTTTTAGCAAGGACAAAAACATCATCATTCTCCCAGCAGACAAAGGAAGGTGCACAGTGATTTTGAACCAGAAAGACTATCATGAGAAAGTTATGACACTCCTTAGTGACTTAACCACTTATGAACCTCTGAAAAGAGATCCAGGAAGTGGTTACAAGAAGTTAATAGATTGCCTGAAAAATTTGGAGCAGGACAAGGCTATTGACCGTATTCTGTACCACAGACTGTACCCAGGGGAGGCCACACCTAGTCTGTATGGTTTACCTAAAATCCACAAACAAGGTGTACCTTTAAGACCTATTGTTAGCATGATTAACTCTGTCACTTACAATGTTTCCAAATATCTGGAGTCTGTACTCATCCCTTTAGTTGGCAGCTCAGAACACCACATACAGAACACCATGGACTTTGTGGACAAGGTGAGGGATGTCATCATAGAGACTGATGAAACAATGGTCTCTTTTGATGTCACATCACTCTTTACGTGCATTCCTGTTGATGATGCAGTAGAGGTGGTCAGGTTAAGATTAAAATCAGACACCACTCTGAGCAGCAGGACCACGCTTTCCACAGAACAACTGTGTCAACTCTTGAAACTGTGCCTGCAGTCAACCTACTTCACATATGGGGAGCAATATTATAGGCAGAAACATGGGTGTGCTATGGGGTCTCCAGTTTCTCCTATTGTTGCCAACCTGTACATGGAGGAGGTAGAAAAGAGAGCCTTGACGTCCTTTTCAGGGACACCACCAAGTCATTGGTTCAGGTATGTTGACGACACCTGGGTTAAAATTAAATCTCAGGAAGTCCAACATTTTACTGACCACATCAACTCTGTGGATAAATACATCAAGTTCACACGAGAAGATGTAAAAAATGGCAAGTTGGCTTTCTTGGACTGTGAGGTCTCAGTCTCTGATAGAGGACATTTGCAAAC
>NW_023632081.1:0-1440 GCF_014905685.2 Nematolebias whitei | reverse complement strand
TCTACGTAACGTTCGTGGAGTGAACGTGCGTTTAAGTGATGCGTCACATTTTGTACGGCTGTCACCAGTCCGCCCCTCAACCGCCGTCATGCGTCGCGGGAATGTTTTCTGCGTGACCCAAGGCGAGGCTTCCTCGAAAAAGGCTCTGAACGCGCCCGTGCGCTGCGTTCGGACCGCGGACCAACCTTCATGTACAGGTGGGCCGGTGTGTGCTGAGGCGACGCGTGACAGCTGATGACGCCGTGGGGCTGCGCGTTTGACATCGCTGTGCGAACGTTGAGAGGCAGAGGGCGTGACTTCATCTATGCCGTGCTGTTGGAGTGAAGGCTGCGAGCCCCGCGGGAGCACACGTTTTCTCTGGAGGGACGCGCGCCGCTCTCGCTGGAGGGGCGCACGCCACTCTCGCTGGAGGGAGGCGGGACTCGTCACCGGGTTCGTTCAGCTGTCTCACGCTTATGCTGCCTTGAGCTGCCGAACGCTGAGATGCGGTGGGTGACGGCTGCCCGCGTTTGGTTCGGTGAGGCGAGTGTCGCTCTTGTGAGAGCGAGGACCTCCACCTGACCCAGTCTGCGGTCCACATTATACCGATGTGAGCCGGTGAGCACCGGGCAGCTGTGTGTGTGTGTGCGCCAACATCAACGCAGCGCCGTTGGATGGAGGCTGTTTCATCTCACGAGTGCGAGTTTGACACCGCTTGGGTGAGGATCGTGCAGCTCGGGATGATAACGAGTTATTTTCGCTTACCATTGTGTCGTGTGAGCGACTCGTCATGTCTTGGAGCGACGGTGAGTTTAAAAAACTTTTATTTAAGGACACCAGCTCCTTATGTGTGGAGGATGTGTGCGCGGCCGCTGTGAGTTCATCCGAGCTTACAGACTGGCTAAAAAACAGACACTTTGATCATTGAATGATGATTTATTTCAACGTTCGTGTCACTTTTACACACACCCTCCGGAGACCGTCATTTTTAAAACTTCTCCCTCTTGAGCTCTGCGATTTGTTTGCCCAGAGCGCTGTCTTGCAGGCAAACTCTGGGGAAACGCTGAACTGCAGGTTGCCGGAATGAAGAGGGCTGGATTCTGACGGGCGGGGCTGGTGGTGGAGCTGAGCGAGAGCCACGGCCGTGGAAAACGTCGATGCTTTGCTCGCGACGGTCCCTCCAGCGAGCCTGGGGGCGGGATGAGCCGCGCGGCTTGATGAGGTGGCGCACAGCCTCTGGCACCTCCTCCGACTGCTTCAATTCGCCAGCATGGTTTTGAAGCTGCTCTCGAACAGCGCGTCCGCCGTGATGGGCCCTCCATCAGGTCTTTGTGCAGTTTCTCCGGCAGCGAGGGAGAGTAACGAAACCAGGTGGATCGTTAGATCATCGTCATCCACGCTGCAATCCTCGACAGGCAAACCGTAGAAGAGGCACACATGTTGAAGATGACGTCTGCTGCC
>NW_023632080.1:0-1441 GCF_014905685.2 Nematolebias whitei | reverse complement strand
GACTGCCACAGGTGCACATATTCCTGTCCAATTACTGGGAAGAGTTAAAAGTACTGTATGTCCGCACAACCAAGCCAGGTCTTCAACAGGATATGTACCATTACTCCCAGGTACCCCAATCTGACGATTACCAGGGTGATATATTGCCTGACACTTCTCCGGGGGCAACATGCCCACCGCCACCTGATAAGAATCTTGTCTGTGCTGTCGGTGAACGCAGATGGGAAACTGTTCACCAGGGGTCCACTCCACATACTGGCTCAGCACAACGCCTTGTGCTGCTTGCGTCAGACCGTAGCACTTGGCCTCACATCTGTGCATACCTCTGCTATGTCCACTGGAGCTGTATTGCAGAAAACAGAATGATAACCCTCTAGCCAGAGGTTTAACACGCAAAGGCAAATGCGCCGCTGTGACAGGCAGTTTGGTGCAGACATAACACTCCGAGTTATGGCGCCCCCTGGCTAAAAACTGAGCATAACGATACCAGCTGTTCATCTGGAACGCATGTGACAAATTTAACGGTAACTGATTGAAATCATGGATCGTGGACCACGCTCCCCTCCTAGGTCTCTCTCTCCTGATCTTCACAGGCTTGGTGCGACACCGACTTAACCCTGGAATGACACAGGTAAACTCCAGCACCAAAATAAGACAAACCATCAGTACCCCCAGTATTCCACCAGCAGTCAACAGCTTATTTGATATGAGAACCATGATGGCTACGTCCCTGCTGAAAATGAAAATTGATTATACTGTACGAACCTGAGACTTACAATATCTGCAGCAAAACGTCAACTGTCCAACCTGAAAGAATTGTAGTAGACACTGTGGAGGGGCTTGGAAAACTTATCACCTGTAGTCTACACTTTAATTAAACACCAAAATTATAGTTGTTTTATACCCAGGAATCAATCGCTGTAAACCTGTGAAACAAAATTGATTCAAATGCACACACAGTCAAATTAAAAGTGTAACCTCACGAGAGTAACTGTATGTTAAGATTATAACCTGTTTGATAACTGAAAATGGGTGTATGAACACTTTAAATCAACTTGCAGAAAATGACCACATACACCTGAAAATCACAGTTTTTTTAAGAAATTGGATTGTTGAAGCTGCTCCTCAAATTGTACACCCAAGAGCTCTCCTCACTCTGACCACAGCTCCTGAGATCTTCAGAACCGCAGCTGCTCAACTCCTCTTGCTGTTACGTTTCTGCTGCTTTGTATTTCACACAAACATCAACAGATTAAAACTTTGTTGCTCATTTGGTCAGCAGGGGGACTTCATTCCCAACGTTCTGCTGTCTTTTTATTTCACTAACCCCACTGGGTTTCAAAATGACGCGTCTTCCACGCGTCTTCCAAACTTTCCACTACTGCTCACGTCGCGTCTTCCAATTTATATCTGCACTCGTCGGGTCTTCCAATTTATATCT
>NW_023632079.1:0-1441 GCF_014905685.2 Nematolebias whitei | reverse complement strand
TAATCAACACCATCACTATTCCAATAACAACACATTCAGTGTAGGACAACACTCCAGTAGTCAATTACATGCCAGGGAGACAGAAAAGTGGGTGAAGAATTTATCTGACAGACAGCTCACCCAGCCGGAGACAGAGATTCTTGCCAGGGGACTGAACTTTGCGGTTGCACCAAGTAGAATTCCTCTGGTGGAGATGATCACAGCCACAGAATCAGCCATCCGCAACAACAAAATTAAAGAGGCTGAAGCAGAACAGCTCAGAATCAAAGTTTCAGCCTGCCTCAGCAATGCCAAACCACCACCTTCCAACATCAGTAGAGAGGAGAGCGACGCACTCACCACTCTTAGCAAGGACAAAAACATCATCATTCTCCCAGCAGACAAAGGAAGGTGCACAGTGATTTTGAACCAGAAAGACTATCATGAGAAAGTTATGACACTCCTTAGTGACGTAAACACTTATGAACCTCTGAAAAGAGATCCAGGAAGTGGTTACAAGAAGAAATTGATAGATTGCCTGAAAATTTTGGAGCAGGACAAGGCTATTGACCGTTTTCTGTACCACAGACTGTACCCAGGGGAGGCCACACCTAGTCTGTATGGTTTACCTAAAATCCACAAACAAGGTGTACCTTTAAGACCAATCGTTAGCATGATTAACTCTGTCACTTACAACGTTTCCAAATATCTGGCGTCTGTACTCATCCCTTTAGTTGGCAGCTCAGAACACCACATACATAACACCATGGACTTTGTGGATAAGGTGAGGGATGTCATCATGGAGACTGATGAAACAATGGTCTCTTTTGATGTCACATCACTCTTTACGTGCATTCCTGTTGATGATGCAGTAGAGGTGGTCAGTTTAAAATTAAAATCAGACACCACTCTGAGCAGCAGGACCACGCTTTCCACAGAACAACTGTGTCAACTCTTGAAACTGTGCCTGCAGTCAACCTACTTCACATATGGGGAGCAATATTATAGGCAGAAACATGGGTGTGCTATGGGGTCTCCAGTTTCTCCTATTGTTGCCAACCTGTACATGGAGGAGGTAGAAAAGAGAGCCTTGACGTCCTTTTCAGGGACACCACCAAGTCGTTGGTTCAGGTATGTTGACGACACCTGGGTTAAAATTAAATCTCAGGAAGTCCAACATTTTACTGACCACATCAACTCTGTGGATAAATACATCAAGTTCATACGAGAAGATGAAAAAAATGGCAAGTTGGCTTTCTTGGACTGTGAGGTCTCAGTCTCTGATAGAGGACATTTGCAAACTGAGGTGTACCGCAAACCCACCCACACAGACCAGTATTTGCAGTTTGACTCCCATCACCCTTTGGAGCACAAATTAGGAGTCATCAGGACTCTGTATCACAGAGCAGACAGCATCCCCACTAGCTCAGGAGCCAGGCAGAAGGAGAAATCCCACACAAGA
>NW_023632078.1:0-1441 GCF_014905685.2 Nematolebias whitei | reverse complement strand
CCATTCACATTGGTAATTCATATTATAATGTATTGGCCGTGCCCGTCACGGGCACCGTCCGTTCACATTGTTAATTCATATTATAATGACTTGGCCATGCCCCTCAGGTACCGTTCGTGTCCATTAAGGGGAAGCAAGTTTTTCATTTACCCATAAATCCTAGCCTGAATGCAACAGGGACACGAAGCTAACAGAGCGCAATCAGGGGGCCGTGCCGATCAGGATCTGTGAGTTTGGTGCTGAAAGAACTTTGTTTAGTGGGTCAAGCAGACCCCAATTTGGCAGGAGGACAATTACCCATAAATCCTAGCAACAATGCAGGACGGACACAAAACGCACAGAACGTGGTCAGGGGGTTGTGGAGAACAGGACCTGTGAGCTTGGTGCAGGAACGACCTCGTTTAGGGGGTTAACGAGCGCCTCGTCGGACCAGGGGAAAATTACCCACAAGTCCCTGGTCGTTGGGTGTAGAGACCCCAAAATAGAAGCGTGGGGTGCTGGGAGGACCCCGAATAAGAATCCAGTGTCATATTGGCCCCAGCCGTTTTAGAAAAAAATTCGTTTTGAAAAGTCAGCCAAAAGAGGGTCTAAGTGTTTAAGACCCACAGATCACTTTGATGGAAAATTTGGGCCTCTTAGAGACATTTTTTTTCTACTGGGTCCAGACTCGCCGTTTTCGTATATGTTGTTGCCGGGCCTCCGACGGACGCGTAGGCGTCGACCCCGCTCAGATCGGACCCCGTTTAGGGGCGTTAAACGAAGGGGGGATCGCCCCAGTTTCGTCCAAAATACAATTACCCAGAAAACCTAGGGCGAAAGGCGCAGGGACGCAAAACTTTACGTGCTAGGTCGTAGCCTCAAGCCGACGACACCCTGCGAGTTTCGTGACTCTAAGACTCCGCCTAGTGGGCGAACCAGAAACCCCGTTTTTCTCAAACTTCAGGTACCCATAATTCATAGCGTAAATGGACGAGGGACACCAAACTCACAGAGTGCGGTCAGAGGGTCATGCTGACCAGGACCTGTGAGTTTTGTCCACCAACGACCTCATTTAGGTAGTTAACCAGCGCCCTGTTCTCTCACCACCACTTACCCATAAAGCCTAGGCAAAACGCAGGACGGACACCAAACGCACAGAACGCGGTCAGGGTGATGTGCTGAACAGGACCTGTGAGTTTGGCACCCCAAAGACTTTGCTTAGTGGGCCAACCAAACCCCAATTTGGCAGAAGAAGCAATTACCCATAAACCCCTGGGAAAATGAGGACGGACACCAAACTGACAGAACACGGTCAGGGTGATGTGGAGATCAGGACCTGTGAGTTTGAGCCCTTTGTGAGGTTCCTAAGGGGGTCAACAGGCCCTCCAAAGTCAAAAGGTCAATAGGTCAGGCCTTTGCTGGATGGCCCATAATTCACAGAAGAAAAAAGCTAGGGACACAA
>NW_023632077.1:0-1441 GCF_014905685.2 Nematolebias whitei | reverse complement strand
GTGAGTACAATTCAAACACACACACCATGATAGAGAAGCCTTCTTCAAGACGGTTTTATTTCCTAACCTCAAGCTCTGATCTTAAATCACTGACTGGTTAACTGTAACCTCAACCATTGAACCCTTAAAAGATGCTTTTAAATCAGGGAACAGATTTCAGGTTCAGAAGGACAGAGGAACACATGTAATCTTCCCACACACTTTTATGTCATGCGTTTGTGATACTTGATGTTTTTATTGTGTAGAAATATCAGTTTTTTTGGTTGAAATGCCCATAATCCTTCACTTTGACTTCACTCCAGACTATTATCTTCCTTAAGACATAACATTAAGGACATACTGGGGGGAAAAAATACTTTTTTGTTTAAATGCATAGACCACATTGAATAGGACCCCATTATTTGTACTCAGCATTAGTACTTAGCAGCAAAATCAAAATAAAATGAATTAAAGCAGTCAGTAAAAAAAAACTTTTATTAACACAACAACAGAAATATAAGTGTGTAAAATGACAGAAAGACCAAAAGTATAACCATCAAATGGGTGAAAGGGAAAAATATGTATAAACCCAAGTATTAACAGCAGTCAAAAAGCAAAAAATAACATTTATCTCATCAGCTCTGTTTGACGAGTAACGGAAATAATTCACAAGAATTACAAGCGGAAGCAATTCAGAGAAACTCGTTGTAAAGAAAAGGTTCAGTTGTGGTAACTATACACAACAATACAACATGTTAATATGCATCAAGGTAAATTTAAAAAAAGGTCCCACAGCTCATTGCAATCACCAGTTAGTTATAAACCCATTCTGGAAAATACAGCAAGAAGCTGGAATAAGACAAAGGCAAACTTTGTGGAAAAAGTGACGCAAACATGGCATTTTTTGTTAACCTACATGTTCCGTCTGGTTGCATGAACTGACGTCTGGGATGACGTTATGTTTTAAACCGTCTTTATTAGTCTGTGTCTGTTTTCCTAATAAAGTTTTATTATGTTTTGGGGGCACAGAGGACAACCAAATACCACAAACTGACCCTGTTAGCATGGCTGCAGGCCTCCATCCTCACATATCTGCTCTACTCATCCACCTTGTTTGGTCAGTGGAAGTTTAAAAGATTTAACCCTTAATACATTTGTATCAAAATCTGTAGAGCATGGTAGCATTTTAGCTCTCCCGAGTCTAAATTTTGTTTTTCCTCTTGTTTCTTGATGTTGTAAATGCAAATGAATAATGATAAAAAGCTTTTAAAGCAATCAAAATAATTTTTTTTAAACTATTGTGCTTGGTATGGCTTGATATACAGCTTCAACACTCATATGAACAAGATAAAGAAGAGAAATTGAATCAAAACATGCGCACAGCAGCTTTATATTTCATTTTCACACACAAACCTCATCGGCCTTGTTTGAATTTGTTGTAGAGATGCTGCACTTTTTTTTT
>NW_023632076.1:0-1441 GCF_014905685.2 Nematolebias whitei | reverse complement strand
TGTTTTTTAAGTATGTAAATGTGTCTGATTGGATGTTTTCAAGCTTGACAATGTGACTTCATAGGGATGTTTTTAAGCTTGTCAATGTGTCTGAAGGGACGTTTTCATGCTTGCCAATGGGTCTGAAGGGATGTTTTCAAGCTTTACATTATGTCTGAAGGGATGTTTTCAAACTTTCCAATATGTCTGAAGGGATGTTTTCAAGCTTGCCATTATGTCCAAAGGGATGTTTACAAGCTTGTAATTGTGTCTGAAGAGATGTTTTGAAGTGTGCCAATGTGACATTATGGGATGTTTTCAAAATTGTCAATGTGTCTTATTATAAGGTTTCAACCTTGCCAACGTGTCTGAAGGGATGCTTTCAAACTTGACAATGTGTCTGAAGCAATGTTTTCAAGCTTTGCCAAAATGTCTTAAGTGAAGTTTTCCATCTTGCCACTATGTCAAAAGGGATGTTTTCAAGCTTGCCAGTGTGAATCAAGCAATGTTTTCAAGCTTGCTAATATGTCCAATGAGATGTTTTAAAGTTTGTTAATGTGTCTGAAGGGATGCTTGCCAATGTGTCTGAAGGGATGTTTTCAAGCTTGCCACTATGTCAGAAGGGATGTTTTCAAGCTTGCCAATGTGTCTTAAGCAATGTTTTCAAGCTTGCCAATGTGTCTTAAGCGATGTTTTCAAGCTTGCCACTGTGTCAGAAGGGATGCTTTAAAGCTTGCCAATCTGTCTTAAGGAATGTTTTCAAGCTTGCCAATATGTCAGAAGAGATGTTTTCAAGCTTGTCAATGAGTCTGAATGGACATTTTGAAGCTTGACACTATGTCAAAAGAGATGTTTTCAAGTTTGCAAATTTGTCTGAAGGGATGCTTGCCTTTGTGAATGAAGGGATATTTTTAAGCTTGCCTCTATGTCCAAAGGGATGTTTTCAAGCTTGTAAATGTATCTTATTGGATGTTTTCAAGCTTGCCAATGTGACTTTATGGGATGTTTTCAAGCTTGTCAATGAGTCTGAATAGATGGTTTAAACTGTGCCAGTGTATCGGAAAGGATGTTTTCAAGCTTGCCAATGTGTCTGAAGGGATGTTTTCAAACTTTCCAATATGTCTAAAGGGATGTTTTCAAGCTTGTCAATGTGTCTGATTATAAGGTTTAAACCTTGCCAACGTGTCTGAAGGGATGTTTTCAAACTTGTCAATGTGTCTGAAGCGATGTTTTCAAGCTTTGCCAAAATGTCTTAAGTGACATTTTCAAGCTTGCCACTATGTAAAAAGGGATGTTTTCAAGCTTGCCAGTGTGAATCAAGCAATGTTTTCAAGGTTGTCAATATGTCCAATGAGATGTTTTAAAGTTTGTTAATGTGTCTGAAGGGATGTTTTCAAACTTTCCAATATGTCCGAAGGGATGTTTTCAAGCTTGCCACTATGTCAGAAGGGATGTTTTCAAG
>NW_023632075.1:0-1441 GCF_014905685.2 Nematolebias whitei | reverse complement strand
GGATTCTTCATTTTTCTGGACTGAATAAAACGTGCATTGAATTTAATGAAATGTAAACGTGAGACGTCATTTATCTTTGACCCATCAAAATGAATGCGGTCATTTATTTTACAGAATCAAAGTTTAACATCAAACATTTACATTAATTTGGCAAAATATGAAAATAACAACATAATCGATCAACTTTACAACCAGGAAAACCATACGGCCATGATTTTCCGTTGCTTCACCACAGACATTTATGAAAACTGTACAATTATGATCAATTATCCACATGGCGGTGGATGAGCACTTTACACAGACATTTCTAAATTATCTGGAAGGATTTCTACTTGAGAGAAGAATTTAAAGATGGAAATGAAGTTTAAAGGGAGTAAAAGATGGTGTGTGAGGGGGAGTGTTGACCAGAACCGACACTCTCCATTCGAACCCAGCTTTTCCTCGGTACGCTTGGTAGGAAACTTGACTCATTACCTTTCTGAAGATAAATCAGCAGATATGGAGGTCCAGTTAACGCTACCTGTCCAGCGTCTCCATAGGATGGCTGTGACTCGTCCGAAGTAGTGACGAGATTCCGTCCGACACAAGCTCACATCAGCAAGTGGACTTCACATGAGTGGAGTCCTTCAGAAGTTCCACTCAGAGGTGGAGGATGTTATAATCCAAACTCGGGAGAGCCTTATCATGGCTGGACTTCTGTTCTCCCAAACGACTTCACAGAACTGCGAACATCTCAGAACTTCTCCGCGCCGCCGAACTGCGCTCTCAGACTGGAGAACCAGGAAGTACCGGCATTTTAAAGAGCTCTATTTCCGGTATATTTGATCGTCCCTGATTGGTCAATAACAACCAGACAGGGGTGTGTTTTGTGATGTAAGAGGTTACTAGAAGTCAGAAAACAGCAAGAATTGTTATGGAACAGATTAAAACTGTTCTCAGACAGAGAGAGTTTTGTTTTGTCGAGTTTGGAGACACAGGTGCCAACTTCTCCGTTGACGTCTGAGAGGATGTAAACAAGACAGTTGTTCCAACACATGTCTGCTTCGACTCCTGACCTTGGAAAACGCACACTTGCTCATTCAAAGACAGAAATCAGAAAATACATGATTACTCTGTAACAGGCCTTAACATGAATTCTAACTTTGCATGAGGATTAAAAAATCATTACACTGTGTCACAGTTAATAAAATTGATTAGTTCACTGCAACATCTAAAATGGTTTGAACTAAGACACTTTGATTATCAACATTTGTAAAACAGGAATGATAATAGAAAAGAGAGTGTTCTTTCACTTGAATTTTCAAGAAAGAAAGTCTCAGGATGGGTGAACCTGTATTTCTGGATTCAAATCAATGAAATGACAGTTTCTGTCCCACAAGGTTCTTAAGGTCAAGGGTTTTGACCTTAGGCTTAGTTTTGACATCAGGTTAAGTTCACTACA
>NW_023632074.1:0-1441 GCF_014905685.2 Nematolebias whitei | reverse complement strand
CATGGCCATAAGGGCCACTCCACACACGTCGACTGGCATCTCTCCTTTCGAGATGATGACGGGTCGACAAATGACTCTCCCTCTACACCTGTTGTACCAACCAGGCGATGCTGCCATGGCAACAGCCTACACCACACAACAATACATGAAAGACTTGGAAAGACACCTTAAAAACACTTTTGCTTTCGCACAGAAAAACCTGGAAAAATCAGCTGAAGGACGCAAAGCGTACTACGACCAAAAGGCCTCTTACGAGGAACTCTAAGTGTGAGACAGGGTCTGGTACTACACGTTTGCCCCCAAAACTGGGAGAAGAGAGTCCGGGACCGGAACTCTCGCCCGTAAGCTGATGCCTAGATGGACTGGACCCCATCTGATAATCGACAAAGTGTCTCCAGTTGTCTACCAGATAAAAATCAGTAAAGGCCAAAAAGAGCCAACTGTTGAATGGGTACATCGTAACCAGATTAAACAACACAAGGCGTGCAATAACTCCTTAGGAGACAAAGATCTCACAAAATCTGACCTCGTGGGAATAAGGGTCATCCAAGGAGAAGATAACTAATGGATAATAAACTTAACCATAGTTTAAACTCACAGGACCTACCCTTGATAAAACGGGACAGCGTGACTGAAACTGACAACCAGGGTGAGGTGAAGCAGGGAAACGATGTTTTAGTTGCTTAGTCACTACTCTTGTCGGTGTTGGAACGTTGTTGAATTGGTTTTGTTTGTTTCTGAGGTAAGAATGAATTTTGTTGTGTAGTAAGTTAGAGACTAAGAGGCCTTTGACCATGCCAACATGCAGTTCATTCATTAAATTGCAATCTTTGCGGAGTCAATGTATATTATTGCTACCTTAAGTACCATAATCTACATTGATCTCACAACGCTTAAGCCGAACCTACTCGAATAATTCTATTCGGGGGGATAGCTAATTCTGTTTGATAAGTCTCGCCATAGACTTCCAAAACATTTATGGGGAAACCAAACACCCAATCTCAAGTCGTTCGTCTAAAAGACAACAGACAATTGCACCAAACTATATTTTACCATGTAAAGCTAACTCAAACCAAGTTAGAAATGGAAAAATAGTTTGGAACCCTTTTCTATAGGCATAAACCCCTGTAGTTACCCTTTTCAGCATGCTCCACCCCTTAACTGGTAGTTGTAGCTGTTCCTAACCATAATAGCTTACACACCAGGTGCATATAGTTTAAGGCCTTATGTAAAATCCCCTTCATAAGCCCACCTTAAACCACATAATTGCATGACACATTGAACCAGAACGGCACAGGCTGGACGTCGCTGGAGACAACCTTCGCTGGAGGCGACCTGCAATCCTGACGTTGGTCTCCACTCTTCATCCAGTGGCCGCATCTTCAGTTCAATCCAAGGGTACCCCTCTGTATGCTGATTAATCAACACTTCCAATCGTTGT
>NW_023632073.1:482-1441 GCF_014905685.2 Nematolebias whitei | reverse complement strand
CAGGTAATGACCGCAGAAGGAGTCATTAACCTAAAACTGAACTGGAACCAACGAGAACTGGTTCACCCATTTCTCGTTATCCAAAACTTACCACATGCATCCTACATAGGCTCTGACATTTTGGTAAGGTTGGGTGTCCGCGTGGACACCATCAACAAGGTGCTGTGGTCCCTAAAACCAGCCACAAAGGATCCTCCTGTGCTAGACACAGCAAACCTTAAGGCTGGGCAGACCATTCCAGAGGCCTGCCAGGTTGCTAGCAACCAAACCACCACAGTACCACCTCAGGTGACTAACCTAATGGTGCGAATCCACATCATAGCTGGACAAGCTATTAGCCATAAACAGGCATATTTTCAACCCTCTCCTGCATTTTTCAACTTGGGACTGTCCGTGGAAGCCAAGAACCAAATGAGTCTTGACTCCAGGACCACATCTATTGCTGTGTGTAACACAGGCATGGATGAGGTGTTGATCCCAAAAAACACTATGCTAGGATGGTTGATCTCCACTGACTTTCATGATTTTGAACTAGGCATTCCATTTCTGGGAGGACTCCCAGATAATCTGGTACCGAGTCAAGAAGCTGGGCCAGTATGGTTCACAAAACCAACACAGGCCATAGCTCTTTTCTCAACCGATGACGTCGACCAAGGACCTCAAACCTATGGTGTCTTAGCCATAGACAGGCCCGGCGACTCAGAAAGGGATTCATTGGAGCTCCCCAAGGAGCAAGAACCCTTATCAGTCTCATCACAGATTGATCAGGTGGTCGCCCAAGCCGACGCTCTGACATCTGATGAAGAAAGAGACAAACTTCGCCAAGTTCTTCTAAAATATGAAAAGTCATTTTCAACTGACTCAACAGATTGTGGGTTGACCTCACTCCACGCAGTGAGAATCCCAACCCCACCCAACGCACCGCCAACATCTGTCAGACAATACAAGATCCCTCTGGC
>NW_023632073.1:0-382 GCF_014905685.2 Nematolebias whitei | reverse complement strand
ACGCTCTGACATCTGATGAAGAAAGAGACAAACTTCGCCAAGTTCTTCTAAAATATGAAAAGTCATTTTCAACTGACTCAACAGATTGTGGGTTGACCTCACTCCACGCAGTGAGAATCCCAACCCCACCCAACGCACCGCCAACATTTGTCAGACAATACAAGATCCCTCTGGCAGCACACCAGCCTGTCCAAGAGATCATTGATGACCTTTTGGTCAAAGGTATAATCAGACAATGTAATAGCACCTACTCTGTGCCTTTATGGCCAGTTTTAAAATCAAATGGTAAGTGGAGACTTACCATAGACTACAGGAAGCTAAATAAACAAGTACCCTTATCCAGGTGGCCAATGACTCAGCTCCATCAGGAACTGCCAAAGGT
>NW_023632072.1:0-1441 GCF_014905685.2 Nematolebias whitei | reverse complement strand
TGCCAAAAGTTTTCAAAGGGGGGAGCTGTTAGCTTAATGGAAGAGACGGCGTGAGCTGCCTTTAACTTTCTAGCTAACATGCCTGTATTGTGCACAGCTAGCTTAGCGCTATGTCGGTGCTGACAGGTTGGGGGTGCAGGTGGGTGCATGCAGTTCGGTCCGGTATGCGGGGCACTCAGGGGCGAGCTCCCTGCTTGTATAATGGTAGGGGAAACACTGATATATATTTCTACATTACCATTACAACAGTCTTCCACAACTATATGACCACTTTATGAGGACTGCTTAGGCACTTTTCTTGCTTCCAAAGCAACATGTTTGGGTGTTGATAAAGACTCTTATAGACCTCGTAAAGTCTGCTGGGGTCTTTTGGATCAAGCCAACACAGATTTTTTTAACATATTCTTTTAGGTTGTTTTCACACCAGATAGTCCAGTAGACTTGGTTCGGTTGGGGATCAATATTCATAACATTTTGTTTACATTTGAGCTGGTGCGTTTGCATTCACACTGCACTGTGCAGTCGAGCCAACCTGCTTGAACTAACCTGTTCCCCCACCCGCCTGTGGTTTCGCTACACCAAGAACTAGTGAAAGAAACAACACAAAAACCTCTGAAGAAGACACTTCTTCTTCTTATTCTGGAAATAAAAAAAGCCGAGTGACGTCAAATTTTTAGCAGTTTTGGGATTTATATTTTGTCATTTTTCAACAATGGACTCAGCATGAGCAGAAGACCATGGAGAATGTTTTTCACACAAGGCAGCTGACGGCTCCATATGAGGTAAGAGAAATGCGTGTTTGTTTGCCCTGCGCTGTACTCCACTTCTTCTTGCTTGAGGAGCGGCGCCCGGTCTGATTGCATTCACACTGTACTCGAACCGCGCTGGAGTTCTCTTCTACCGGACCGAGACCTAGGTTTTAGCCGGGCCAGAGTTGGCCTTTTTGTTCCGTGACAGAGTTCGATGGCGCGTTCACACCTCTCCAAACAAACCGGACTTCCTAGGAAAACGGGCTAGAGTTTGATTAAAGCGGACTAAACAGGGCTGGTGTGAATGCACCCTTAATTCCTTAAGTTTAGAAACAACCCCATCATCATGGAAGGGACCCGTTTGTCTGGTACATTTAATAGATGCACTACTGGATTGAAATCTGGATAATTTCAAAGCAAAGTCAACGTCTCAAACCACATTAGAATCATATTTAGAATGTGGCAGATTGCAACGTGGATACGTGCATATTTTGCTTTTATTTATTTTGTGGTTTGTCTGACAACCATATGTACTCCGTTCGCAAGCTTATTTTCTAAGTGCACATTTATTTATTTATTTGAAGTTGATGGAAATAGCATTCCATATGCTCCTGGCTTTTTTATTCTTTCAGGTGCAGACAAACACATGCAGCACGCAGGTGCACATGCACTTAACACGGTGAACACTTAGA
>NW_023632071.1:0-1441 GCF_014905685.2 Nematolebias whitei | reverse complement strand
GTTTCTGCCTATAATATTGCTCCCCATATGTGAAGTAGGTTGACTGCAGGCACAGTTTCAAGAGTTGACACAGTTGTTCTGTGGAAAGCGTGGTCCTGCTGCTCAGAGTGGTGTCTGATTTTAATTTTAAACTGACCACCTCTACTGCATCATCAACAGGAATGCACGTAAAGAGTGATGTGACATCAAAAGAGACCATTGTTTCATCAGTCTCCATGATGACATCCCTCACCTTGTCCACAAAGTCCATGGTGTTCTGTATGTGGTGTTCTGAGCTGCCAACTAAAGGGATGAGTACAGAAGCCAGATATTTGGAAACATTGTAAGTGACAGAGTTAATCATACTAACAATTGGTATTAAAGGTACACGTTGTTTGTGGATTTTAGGTAAACCATACAGACTAGGTGTGGCCTCCCCTGGGTACAGTCTGTGGTACAGAAAACGGTCAATAGCCTTGTCCTGCTCCAAAATTTTCAGGCAATCTATTAACTTTTTCTTGTAACCACTTCCTGGATCTCTTTTCAAAGGTTCATAAGTGTTTAAGTCACTAAGGAGTGTCATAACTTTCTCATGATAGTCTTTCTGGTTCAAAATCACTGTGCACCTTCCTTTGTCTGCTGGGAGAATGATGATGTTTTTGTCCTTGCTAAGAGTGGTGAGTGCATCCCTCTCCTCTCTACTGATGTTGGAAGGTGGTGGTTTGGCATTGCTGAGGCAGGCTGAAACTTTGATTCTGAGCTGTTCTGCATCAGCCTCTTTAATTTTGTTGTTGCGGATGGCTGACTCAGTAGCTGTGATCATCTCCACAAGAGGAATTCTACTTGGTGCGACCGCAAAGTTCAGTCCCCTGGCAAGAATCTCTGTCTCTGGCTGGGTGAGCTGTCCGTCAGATAAATTCTTCACCCACTTTTCTGTCTGCCTGTCATGTAATTAACTACTGGAGTGTTGTCCTACACTGAATGTGTTGTTATCGGAATAATGATGGTGTTGATGAGTTATTAGTAAGTTAAACTTATTTTGTTGTCGAGTCTTAGACTTGACATGCTGTGCTAAGCGTGCCTGATCTGTACAGTCCAACACTTGCTGAAGTGTGGTCTGATCTAGACACACAGTTAGTTTCTGTTTAATGTGCTCTTCTTTGGCCTTCAAGGCCTCAATAGTAAAATTGGTCTGTCTCACCCGTTCATTCAGCAGCTGGGTCTGTGCCTTCTGAAGGATCTTGCTTGCCCGGTGCCCTCTGACCGATGATTTTAGTTCCAGGCTCTTGGGAATGATGCCACTTTGTCGACATCTGAGGTTGAATCGCAAGTGGTTCCTGTAGTCTGCCCTCTTCCTTGCTGTTTTCTCAAACTCTCTTACTAGTTTGAGGCAATCCTGGCCAAAGTGATTCAAAATATCCTGATGCATGCTCAATAATCCAGGTAGAAAAATCTAAAAAAG
>NW_023632070.1:0-1441 GCF_014905685.2 Nematolebias whitei | reverse complement strand
TCATTAATGTCTGTGGTGAAGCAACGGAAAATCATGGCCGTATGGTTTTCCTGGTTGTAAAGCTGATTAATTATGTTGTTGTTTTCATATTCTGCCAAATTAATGTAAATGTGTGATGTGTTAAACTTGATTCTGTTAATAAATGACCCACTCGCTTGGTGAGTCAAAGATAATTAACGTCTCACATCCACATTTCTGTTAAATTCAATGCACGTTTTATTCAGTCCAGAAAAATGAAGAACCCGTTTTAATTGATGAATATATCTAAGCATCTGTTCATCTACATATTGGTGGCCCGTGACGTGCTCATAAATGGCCTGTGTATGCGTGTAATAATTGATTTTACGTGTCGGCATGAAGAAAAAATAGCAGAGTGTAGCTGTGTTGAACGCAGCGTGCTGAAACGCAACGCTTGAAGTCAAAACACTGCATGTTTGAGCTGCGACTCTTGGAGAAAACGCTGTGTTGAGCTAGTGATGTTTTGAAGCTGAAACTCAGTCAATACGAGTCTTTTTGAAGCTGAAATTGTACATCTGTTGTGTAACATAAGCTGGGTTTGAGTTAAAACGCTTTATTCTGTTTAAACTGGTCCAGACGGTTCAGACGTGGTTCTGGTACCGGCTCGGTTCTGAAAAAGGTCGAACGAGTTGTTTTAAATAGATAGAGAAACGTTTTAAGGACTGGACAAAGTCTCAGCTAAGCTCAGAGTTTATTGATTACATTTTTAACAGGAAAAAGTGCATTTTGACAGTTTAAAAGACGAAAAAGTTGACGGACTTGTTCAGATAAATCTAACATGCTAGCTGGAGAAAACGCTGCGTGATTGGTTGAATTAGCGGCCGTGGAACGCTTTCATTGGCTGAGAGACGTGTCAGTCAGTGACCCGGAAATGAAAACTCGTTTTTTAGGGAATTAAAATCTGCTTTTTAAAGTTCAAAAACGCTTTAAAAGCTGTATTATGATACGCTGCTTAAGTTCTTCAAAGTCTAATTGTTGAAATTTTGCCACGTTAGAGTTTAAAATCCGTCATTAAATGATGTTTTTGAACAACGCTAGCGATGCTAATTTTAAGCTAACAGCTAACGACCTTCACGTCATCAAGTGTCACGTCACTTCCTCCATGTCAGATGGTGAAGCTTGGTTGAACCGAAAGCTTTGCTGTGCCTAAAATCACTAAATGTAACTTGCCACATGCCCCTAAAACTCATGTTTCATGCAAAGAAGTCATGCTTGTTGAAAAAACGCCACGTTTACGCTTCTAAACCGTTCAGAAATGTTGATTTTAACCGAGTTTAGCCGAAGCTAACTTTAAGCTAAGCGGCTAACAACAGGAAGTCAACCGAACGTCACAGGAAGTCGTCATAGACTCCTGCTGGTAGAAAGCTAAACACTGCCCCCTCCTGGGAAACTTGAGATCACAGTTTCACTTCAGTTTTAGGTT
>NW_023632069.1:0-1442 GCF_014905685.2 Nematolebias whitei | reverse complement strand
CATAGTGGCAAGCTTGAAAACATCACTTCAGAAACATAGTAACAAGCATGAAAAGATCACTTCTGACACATTGGCAAGATTGAAAACAACCCTTAGTACATAGGGGAAAGCGTGAAAACCTCCCTTCAGACACATTGGCAAGAATGAAATCATCCCTTAGGACATTGTGGCAAGCTTGAAAACATCAAATTGGATATTGTGGCAAGCTTGAAAACATCTCTTCAGTCATAGTGGCAAGCTTAAAAACATCCCATCAGACTCATTGACAAGCTTAAAAAACAACCCATAAAGTCACCTTATCAAGCTTGAAAACACCATTCAAACACATTTGCAGACTTAAAAACATCCATTAGGACATACTGGCAAGCTTGAAGACATCACTTCAGACATATTGACAAGATTGAAAACATCAAATTGGATATTGTGGCAAGCTTGAAAACATCTCTTCAGCCATAGTGGCAAGCTTAAAAACATCCCATCAGACTCATTGACAAGTTTAAAAACATCACTTTGGACATAGTGGCAAGATTGAAAACATCACTTCACACTCATTGACAAGCTAAAAAACAACCCATAAAGTCACAATACCAAGCTTGAAAACATAACTTGAAACAATTAACAAGCTTAAAAACATCACTTTGGACATTGTGGCAAGCTTGAAAGCATCAATTCTGACACATAGTAACAAGCTTGAAAACATCACTTTGGACATAGTGGCAAGCTTGAAAACATCACTTCTGACACATTGGCAAGATTGAAAATAACCCTTAGTACATGGGGGAAAGCTTGAAAACATCCCTTCACACACATTTGCAAGATTGAAAACATCCCTTAGGACATTGTGGCAAGCTTGAAAACATCAAATTGGATATTGTGGCATGATTGAAAACTTCTCTTCAGCCATAGTTGCAAGCTTAAAAACATCCCATCAGACTCATTGACAAGATTAAAAAATAACCCATAAAGTCACCTTAACAAGCTTGAAAACACCATTCAAACACATTTGCAGGCTTGAAAACATCCATTAGGACATAGTGGCAAGCTTGAAAACATCACTTCAGACACATTGGCAAGCTTAAAAACATCACTTTAGACATAGTGGCAAGCTTGAAAACTTCACTTCAGACACATTGGCAAACTTAAAAACATCACTTTGGACACATTGGCAAGCTTGAAAACATCACTTCAGACACATTGGCAAACTTAAAAACATCACTTTGGACATAGTGGCAAACTTGAAAAAAATCACTTCAGACACTATGGAAAGATTGAAAACATCCCGTCAGACATAGTGACAAGCTTGGAAAACATAACTTCAGACACATAATAACAAGCTTGAAAACATCACTTTGGACATAGTGGAAACCTTAAAAACATCACTTTAGACATAGTGGCAAGCTTGAAAACATCAAATTGGATATTGTGGCAAGCTTGAAAAAATC
>NW_023632068.1:0-1442 GCF_014905685.2 Nematolebias whitei | reverse complement strand
ACAATTTTACATCTTTGTTGACCATAGCCACCTGGGACTCAATTTTATTGTACACCTTAGACATTCATTCATAACATCCTCATGGCATTCATATATAGGAACTTGAGGTGGGCACATGGTTATAGGTGGTGGGATGACCTTACTCTCACCCCCTGTGCCTGTGCTCACTTACAACGGTTGCATTTAGACACTAGGGTTTGGATAGAAATGGGGTGGAGGGGAAACTGGCACCATGCCAGCCTTTGCTCTTTCTTCTTTCCTTTTTAATGGCACTATACAACAACACACATCAACAGCACATCTAGGGGCGGGGGTGTATGTG
Source organism: Nematolebias whitei (assembly GCF_014905685.2). Lineage (NCBI taxonomy): Eukaryota > Metazoa > Chordata > Actinopteri > Cyprinodontiformes > Rivulidae > Nematolebias > Nematolebias whitei. Next base: position 1,120 of record NW_023632068.1, on the reverse strand, counting down.
TCGGGGTCTTATTTTTTTTAAATTTATTTATTTATTTTTCCTACCCACCTAGTTCCCTGACTGCCATTCCGGGGGTGGGGTCCGGGAGAAGGGCAGGCCGTCGGGTGTTGACCAGGACTATGTGGTGGTTCAGGGTCTAGGGGGTTGCCGTGGGCGGTGCTGGCGCTGTGCTCTCCCTGGGGTTGTTTGGACCCCCTGAGCTTGGCTCTTGGGTGCCAAGGTTGGCCCGCTGGCCGGGGTGGCTGCCGGGGCCTGGCGGGCGGTCGGCTGGGGGTGCGTGCTTGGTTGTTGGCGGTGTGTGGGGGTGGTCGGTGGCATGTCCTCTTCATGGTGGGGGGGTGTCCTGTCGGCAGGGCATGGCCTGGGCCGGGTCTGGGGTATTGGCTCTTCTCCGCTCAAGAATGAATGGGTTTACCTCCTGGGTTTGGGCATGGGCTGCCCCCTGTAGAGGGCGGGTACATGTCTTGGACCTGGGGGTATAGAGTGCGTATCGGGAATAAGAATGAAATGTATCGTTATTGTATGTCTTTGAGTGAGTGAATGTGAGATTGAGGTTGGGATTGTGTGATTGTGTCTGTGTATGAATGGGTATTTGTTAGGCCGAGGCTCGGACTGCCCCCTCTTTGATACAACTGGGGGTGCTTGGCATCGCGCCCCTATCGCGCGGCCCCCTGGTGGGGTGTGCCCTTGCCTGCCGGCGCGCTTGGGGCCCTTGGTATCGGGGGCTGGGCGCTTGGGCGTGTGTCGGCTCGGCCTGGTGTCTGCCTGGTGGGGCTCGGGTCCTCTGGCCCTGTCAGGCCTTGGCCTGGGTGGTGTGAGTCCTCGGTGCCCGGGCCTCGGTGCCTGGACCTGGACCTACATAGGTGCGGCGGGTGCCGACGGAGGCCTATGAGTTTGTTGCTGTTGGCCCCGGGGGGTCACTGTATGTGGTTGCTGGTGGGGATCTTCCGGTTCTCCCCTGTGGTCCGTTCTGGGGGGTGGGTGAGTGGTTCGTCCTGTGTGGGTGGCTCTGGGGGCTCCGCGGTCGGGGTCCCTCCTGGGGTCTTGGGCTCTGGTCCCCCCTTTTTCGTCTACCTCTGGTCTTGGGGGTCGGGTCTCTGCTGCTTCACAGTTACTAATA
>NW_023632067.1:0-1442 GCF_014905685.2 Nematolebias whitei | reverse complement strand
AAGTGAAAGATCAAGGTCTCTGACACTGGGAGAGCAGTGTAAGTGGAAGCCCTAGGTCTCAGAGCTTTTGAGAGCAGTGGAAGTGGATGATAGAGTTCTCAGAGCCTAGGAGAGCAGTGGAAGTGGAAGATCGAGGTCTCGGAACCTGGGAGAGCAGTGGAAGTGGAAGATTGAGGTCACCGAGCCTGGGAGAGCAGTGGAAGTGGAAGATCGAGGTCTCAAAGCCTGTGTGAGCATTTGTAATGGAAGATCAAGGTCTCGGAGACTGGTGTGAGCAGTGGAAGTAGAAGATCAAAGTCTCGGAACCTGGGAGAGCAGTGGAAGCGTCTCAGAGCCTAGATGAGCAGTTGAAGTGGAAGATCGAGGTCTTGGAGCCTGGAGGAGAATTGGAAGTGGAATATTGAGGTCTTGGAGCCTAGAGGAGCACTGGAAGTGGAAGATTGAGGTCTCAGAGCCTGGAGGAGCCTTGGAAGGGTCTCGGAGCCTGGGAGAGCAGTGGAAGTGGATTATCGAGGTCTCAAAGCCTGGGAGTGCAGTGGAAGATCAAGGTCTCGGAGCCTGGGAGAGCAGTGGAAGATCGAGGTCTCAGAGCCTGTGTGAGCAGTGGTAATGGAAGATCGAGGTCTAGGAGCCTGGCGAGAGCAGTGGAAGTAGAATATCAATGTCTCGGAACCTGGATGAGCCTTGGAAACGTCTAAGAGCATAGAGGATCAGTGGAAGGTAGAGGTCTCGGAGCCTGGAAGAGCAGTGGAAGTGGAACATCGAGGTCCCGGAGCCTAGAGGAGATGTAGAAGTGGAAGATCGAGATCTCGGAGCCTGGAGGAGCAGTTGAAATGGAATATCTATGTCTCGGAGCCTGGGAGAGCAGTTGAAGTGGATTATCGAGGTCTCGAAGCCAGGGACAGCAGTAAAAGATCAAGGTCTTGGAGCCTGGCAAAGCACTGAAAGTGGAAGATCAAGGTCTCGGAGCCTGGGAGAGCTGTGGAAGTGGAAGATTGAGGTCTCGTAGCCTGGGAGAGCAGTGCAAGTGGAAGCTCAAGGTCTAGTAGCATGGGAGAGCAGTGGAAGTGGATGATCGAGATCTCTGAACATGGGAGAGCAGTGGAAGTGGAAAATCAAGGTCTTGGTGCCTGGACTAGCAGTGGAAGTGGAAGAACTAGGTCTCGGAGCCTGGAGGAGCAGTGGAAGTGGAATATCGAGGTGTCGGAGCCTTGGAGTGCAGTTGAAGTGGAAGATCAAGGTCTCAGAGCATAGCGTAGCTCTGCAAGGTACTTGGAGACTCTGAAAGCAGTGGAAGTGGAAGATTGAGGTTTCAGAGCTGGGGTAGAGAAGTGGAAGTGGAAGATCGAGGTCTCAGAGCCTGGGAGAGCAGTAGAAGTGAAAGATCAAGATCTATGTGCCTGGAAGAGCCGTGGAAGGGTCTCGGAGCCTGGGAGAGCAGT
>NW_023632066.1:0-1442 GCF_014905685.2 Nematolebias whitei | reverse complement strand
TTCTGTAAGACGAATTTTTGAGTTAATGAACGTTCCTCAAGCTGAATAATCACTGTTATCTTGCATTTAAAAAGTGATTAAGGTATTTATGCAGAAAGGCATTTACCAAAAACTTTTATTCACTGGTAATTCCTCATGATAGAGGTGCAAAATAAAAATTAGAAACTTTTTAAAAGATACAGATACAGAAATTCACAGAGTAGATAAAGTTTACTCATTTGTTGGAAAGATAATACACGTCTAATTGCTAAATCACTAAATAAGAGTAAATATCAGAAAAAAGAGACTTTTCTGATTTTATTTTAACACCTAAAACATTAAATTCTCCTATTTAATTTTTAAATAGAAGAAAATGTCAGAAGAAGAAGGAGAGGTTGACCCTTTCAACTCCCAATCACATGATGACATCATTTTGGGGGCTTTACATATTTTAACAAATTCAATTATTGGTAAGCAATTAGAGCAATTAGAACAACTTGATGAAATTCAAAGAGGGGAAGAACTGAAAGGTTTGGCAGAAGGAGCCACAGTGTCAGAGAGTAAAAAGTCTAGCCAGGAATGGTTAGCAAAAATTTCTCTGCTTCTTAAAGCGGAATTGGATGAACAGTTTGAACGCAATGTCATGCTGTCTAGAACACATGAGAGGGAGCTCTCAGATATTCAGGCGTCATTACAAGCTCAATCTTATGACAAGATTAGGGATAAAGACCGTGAGTACCAAGCTGCGTGTTCAGACAATGAACAGCTACAACAAGAGTTGCAGCTCGCAAAAAAAGATCTGGAAAGACGCAGAGTGGATAAAGAGGCATTACTGGAACAATATATGCGTTTACAAAGTGAATATCAAACATCACAGGAACGCTTAAAAGCATGTGAGGAGAAACTAAGAGCGGCAACATATAAAAGTAATGACGAGGGGCGAGGTTGTCTGGAATCCAGAGAAGACCGTGAACAGAGTCCGGATCATCCATCAACACCTCCAAAAGTCTATTACACACCTCGTGCTTTTAAGCCCATCCAAACACCTACACATATGGGTAGAGAAACACCCCCACTACCAACCACGCAAGTGAGACCGTTGATACCTTCTCCTTCAATGGATGATTTGCAAAAATTCTCAAAATATGTACAACGCTTTGTACCGGGACCAATGGGCTCATCTGGAACAAAAGCGTACCTCAGAGATCTCGCGTTCAGATTGAGAGGTTATCCTAACGCTACGGTTGAGGATAAGATCAGTCTGATAAGGCTCACTTCGGACAGAGAGGTGTTCACCTTCATCGAGCGTCTACCTGATGCAACGAGAAAGGATTACAACCTTCTGTGTGAAGCTTTGATCAGAGAGTACGACCCCTGCACGGGACCTGCTGGTTTCCCAGCTGCGGACAAGGTCACGCAGGGGTCGTACTCTCTGATCAAAGCTTCACACAGAAGGTTGTAAT
>NW_023632065.1:0-1442 GCF_014905685.2 Nematolebias whitei | reverse complement strand
CTAGGTGTGAGTGAGAGAGTGAATGGTTGTTTGTCTCGTTTGTCTCTGTGTGGCCCTGTGATGGACTTGCAACCCGTCCAGGGTGTACCCCACCCCTCGCACAGTGATTGCTGGACATGGGCACCAGCGACCCCCGTGACCCAAAATGGAATAAGCGGGTAAAGAAAATGGATGGATGGATGGATAAAGACATTGCAAACTTTACAGTAGTCCCTCATTTATCATGAGGGATCCGTGTCCTGAAGACCCGTGATAAGTGAAAAACTGTGAAGTAGGAATAGTAGTACAAGTAATAAGTAGTATTATATATATATATATATATATATATATATATATATGTGCGTTTCCTTGACTGATGAAGCCTTCCGGACCAAAGGCAAAACGTTTCAGCACAAAAAAAAAGAAACTGTCCAGATGACCTGAATGAAAAATGTTGAACCTCCCCTCTCCTTTCTGACGGAGGGTCGAAGTATTTATCCATCGCCACAAAATCTGCACAAAGAATAAGAAAAGAAAGAAAGCTGAAGGTGACCAAGCACCAGAGATCTGGTGCTTGGTTCTGTTGGCATCCATCCATGGATGGATGGATGGATAAAAAATAATTTAAATTAGATATTTAAATTAGATATAAAATAATTTAAATTATATATATTTATTTGAGGCTGGCAGCTCTAAGATGGTCGACTAGTTTATTAGTGGAGGAAATATTTAAAATTACAGTATTTTTAAGCAGTTAAATAAGAAGGTTGATTTTCCCCATGAGGAACATGCATATATAAAGTTAAAGGTTTATTCATTCAACCTTTATTTATACAGGTTGGTTCCCCTTGAGCCTAGAGGACTCATTTACAAGAGAGACTCGTTTCAGTTTAAAACCGTCTTATTCAAACGATTATCAATCAACCTTTATTTATACAGGTAAATCCCATTGAGCCTCGAGGACTCATTTACAAGAGAGACCTGATAGATAATAATGTCTAGTTACAGAAAACAAAGTGACATTTTTGAACTGCATTCATTCAGCTGGGACTGCTGCAAAATAAAAAAATAAAGATTAATTCATTGTGAAATGATTTTTAGATTCTTGTGAAATCTAATAATCATCTTATTAGATGATTGTGGTTTTGTGTTTGAATGAATCTTTTTATTTTCTCTCTAAAATAAACTAAAAACATTTTGCCCATGTGAATAGATTTGTTTTCATATCTGATAAGTTCATGTTTATGTTACTTTAATTTAATTTAACTTTAATGTAATAGCTAGGAGAACACAGCTGTTAAAATTGCCTTTCTTAATGTATTGAACGTTTTATATAAAACAGTACCTTAAAAATGTTCTAAACATCTTTAAGTCATAATTTAATTTTGCGCATACTAATGAGATTAATCACAATTAATCACAAAAATATTTGAGATTAATCGCAATTATAAAATGTAATCATT
>NW_023632064.1:0-1442 GCF_014905685.2 Nematolebias whitei | reverse complement strand
TGTAAAGCCCCCAAAATGATATCATCATTTGATTGGGAGTTGAAAGGATGCTCTCCTCCGTCTTCGTCTGCCATTTTTCTTCTATTTAAAAATTAAATAGGAGAAATTAATGTTTTAGTTTTTTTTAAATAAAATAAGAAAAGTCTCTTTTTCTGATATTTACTCTTTTTAGTGATTTAGCAATTAGATGTGTATTAAACTCTCCAGCAAACGAGTAAACTTTTATCTCTGTGAATATCTGTATCTGTATTTTTTTTTTAAGTTTCTACCTTTTATTTTGTACCTTCTCAATGAGGAATTACCAGTGAATAAAGGTTTTTTGTAAATGCCTTTCTGCATAAATACCTTAATTACTTTTTAAATGCAAGATAACAGTGATTATTCAGCTTTGAGGAAGTTTATTAACTCACAATCATCTTACAGACGAGAAACACGTTTAATTTCACTAAAATAACCTAAAAAGCGAAGTGAAACCTGTGATCTCAAGTCTCCACAGGAGGTGGCAGCATAACCTTATTTATTTTAACTCAGATACTGTTAGTGTTGTCCAGTAGGAGTCGCTATGACTTCCTGTGGCATCTGGTCGTTAGCTGTTAGCTTAAAATTAGCATCGGCTAGACTCGGTTAAAACCAACATTTCTGAACGGATTTTTTACTCAAACGTGGCAAAATTTTAGCAATTAGACTTCGAAGAACTAGCAGCAGATCAGAATACAGCTTTTAAAGCGTTTTTGAACTTTAAAAAGCAGATTTTATTCCCTATGAAAAACGAGTTTTCATTTCCGGGTCACGTGACTGAATCCACCAATGACAGAGCAACACGGGGGTCAGAGGAAGTGACGTAGGCACGTCATTCACTTCTTCAGCGAATCACAGCGTCCCAACTCAGCTGAATTCAACCAATCACGCAGCGTTTTTCCAACTAGCATGTTACTGTTAGCCTGAAATAGTTTGTCAACTTTTCGTCTTTTAAACTGTCAAAATGCACCATTTTCTGTTAAAAAATGTAACAAATCAATTTCTGAGCTTAGTGGAGTGGTGCTCCGTGGCAAAACGTCTTTTAAACCATTTAAAACAAACTCGTTCGAACTTGTCAAAACAAGCCGGACCAGAGTCACTCTTTGGACCACAGTTTAACAGAATAAAGCGTTTCCACACAAACCCAGCTTTAGTTACACATAACAGACGTACAATTTCAGCTTTCATAAAGACTCAATGACTCGGTATCAGCTTCAAAGCATCGCCAGCGTAAACATGCAGTGTTTTTTTCCAAGCGCTGCAGCTCAGCACGCTGCGTTTCAACACAGCTAACTCTGCACTTTTTCATGCCAACATGTAAAATCAATTATTACACGCATACACAGTCCATTTATGAACGCGTAACGGGCCACCAGATGTAGTATGACATATCCTGAGATATATTCATACTGTTAAAACGGGTT
>NW_023632063.1:0-1442 GCF_014905685.2 Nematolebias whitei | reverse complement strand
TATTTAAACATAATTTAGTGATTCTGATTGTTTAGGCCAGTGGAGAAGGCCTTGCTGGCTCTGACCCCCCCACCACTTCAACTGGTTACTTTTTGGACTCAACCCACTGAAAGATGGCCGCCACAGCTAATCACCTTTAATCTACACACATTTAGCTATAATCAGTAAAATTACATAAGCTGAGCTGAAGCTTGGTGTGATGGCAGCTGAGTGACGTTCACAACATAAATGTCTTGTGTTTGATCTAAACTTCTGTTGTTTCAACTAAAACTAAAATCTATGGCATGACTCGCGGCCATGCTGGTTTTAATGTTTGCTTCTCCTGCGTTCATCCTTTCTTTTTATTTGTTTGTCCTCTTTTTCATTCCCTTCTCTGTTTTCTTTTATAAGCGTTTCATCTTTTAACTTTCTGCTCATCATTTCCTCCTTAAAGCGGCCCTCTTCTCCTCTCTGCTCGTCATTGTCAGTTTAGTGAGCAGTAAAAACATGGAGAAGATAATCATAAAAACAACAACTGTCCCGTGATTATAAACCCATCTCCATCTGGATCTCTCACACTGACACACTGACACACACTCTCACACACTCAATAGGAAGTCAAACAGAAGGCCAATAAGACACGCTTGACTGCAGGCGACTCTTCGGTGTGTGTGCGATGGAAAGATAGTGTGCGACTATTCACTCCTGTCATTGTGTGGACCTCTTGTCCTCGCAGCCACAAGAAGACGAGATAAATCCTGGAACATTCTGTCGATACTCAGAGGAGCGTTTCTGACTGAAGACACCTGGAGGTCAAGGAGCGGCGCTCCTTGAATGAAACTTATGGAAATGTTTGTCAGAAACTACAAACAGCAGTGATTTGTGACCCGACTGACTCTAACTTATTATACCTTTTTAGGTTTACTGCAGGGCAATCTTCCAGGAACATGGTTTAGCATCAGAGTTTGGATGGCTGTGCATTTGTTAAAAAATACTTTTTAAAACAGTTTTGTATGAATATGATGAAATGTGTTTTTAATGTATTTTTGCACAAATATTGAAAAAAGAAAGCCCGCCTCTATCAGTTTTAGGGTTTTCCATGCCAGGTCATTATAAAAATGATCTACCTGTTGTATGTTTACGTAAAATGCACCACAGATTTAATCAGGTCGTTGTTTACTAAACCAAAACAAAAAGATAAAACTGTGTTTTCTCTGTTGCTTCGGCAGGATCTCAGGTTCAGCATCGGCCCGGAGCTGCTGATCAAATGTATTGATTGACAGATCATCAACAGTATTTTGTACATTCTAAAGACAGGAGACTTTTCAGTGAGCTGCTCTGGAGAGTACAGATGTACATTAACACAATGTCAAGAAGGAAAGATATCAGCAATGAACTTAGCATTGATGCACAGCAACTGTTGGTACACCATTGGAATATACACACGCATACCCCCCCCCCCC
>NW_023632062.1:0-1443 GCF_014905685.2 Nematolebias whitei | reverse complement strand
TTAAATAAGCAGAAATGAGGGAAAAAAGGAAATTAGCTTAAAAAAAAAATCTGAAATTATCGAAGTTTAGCTGAAAAGTAGCTGAAAATCCAGAAAGAAGCTTAAACTAACAGGAGGAAGTGGAAGAAGCTGAAATGAACTAAAAAATGTGAAATTAGCTGAAAAAGCTAAATTTAGCACTTAACAGATTAAAAGTAGCAGAAAAAAGCTGAAAGGAGCAGAAGAAATCACCATGAAAAACTTGAATTTATCTGAAAATGGCTTAAATTAGCTAAAAATGCTAAAAAAAATAAATAAAAAAAGTAGTTGAAAAGTTAGAATAAGATTAAATGAGCAGAAGAAAGAACATATTTGCTGAAAGAAGCAGAAATTATCGCAAAAAAATGGAAATTATGTGAAAAAAAACTGAAATTAGCCAAAAAAAACCAGCTGAAACGTAGCTATAAAAGCAGAGAGAAGCTGCAATTCCAAGAATGGAAAAAGCACATTTTTGCTAAATTAGGCTGAAAAATGTTGAAATGGGTACAAAAAATGTGGAATTAGCTGAAAAGCTTAAATTAGCATAAAAAACAGCTATACACAGTATATACTGGTAGTAGCTAAAATAGTAGAAAAAGCTGAAACTTGGAGAAATAAGCTGAGAAGAGGATAACAAGCTGACATTGGCTGAAAGAAGTTAGAAGCACAAAAATGTTGTAGTTAGCTGAAAGAATCTGAAAGGATCATAAAACAGCTCAAATTAACTGAAAAGAGCTGAAAAAAGTTTAAATTTGCACAAGTAAGCTGAACAGAACAAAATGTGAAAGGAGCAGTAAAAGGTTGTAAACACATTTAAAGATTTGAAGGATGTAAAATGAGCTTAGTTCATTTTCTATGAGGGGAAAAAGTGTTGGGAAAGGCTAAATATTTGAAAAAGTTACCAAAATATTACCAAAGTCATAGCAGGATTGTCCTGAAAGAGCTGAATGATTTGATGATTTGTCGAAATAGCTTAAAAACTGCGAGACGAGAAAGATGCCTAAAAACATACGGAAGAAAAACGGTTCACAGTAGTGTGGACGCTTCATAAACGTTCACACACTTAATCCAGAGTTAGAGCTTCTCTTGTTGTGGAGAAGGCCAGTCCAGACAGGCACATACGAGACATTGCTACCACTGACCCCTGTTCCTGCGCAGACAGCCAGTGGCAGCACAGCAGAGCGAGTCTCATCCAATGACAGAGCAGGACACTTCACCTCCCCAGTCCCGCTGAGACAAGAGCCAGAAAGCAAACATTTAACAGCTGGAGATAAGAACGTTCCATGTGACAGTATTTGTACCTAACCAGTCTGATTCTACACTTCCATAAGAATAGATCCTATTTTTTTTTACTTTCATGTATTGATGCTAGAGCTGCAGAAGACTTGAGACATTCACATGTAATATGTTTTTGTAGATAAAAAA
>NW_023632061.1:0-1443 GCF_014905685.2 Nematolebias whitei | reverse complement strand
TGTCACTTCCTGTTTCACTTTGCACCAAGTTCAAAAGGAAATTTGACAGTTTTTTTTACTAAAATGGGTAAAAATATATGCATTATGACAAATTTAGAAATATAAATATAAAATATTGTCTGAGCTAAAATAAGTGTGTTGCAATAAACAAAGAAGTCCCCCTTTGATGTCACTTCCTGTTTCACTTTGCACCAAGTTCAAAAGGAAATTTGACTTTTTTTTTTTACTAAAATGGGTCAAATTTATGTGTATTATGCCAAATTTCCTAAATATTAACATGTGTCCTTCCACTTTTTGTATTTGTAGGATGTGCATGTCACAGACACTTTAAAGAACTCCCTGTTCAAGCATCAGTCAGCCTAAAACATTTACAGTGTCACAGCAGTTGTGTAGCTTGAGTTTATTGAAGTTTTCCAGCTTTTGGGGAGAAAAAGTATAAACAAAAGTACTAAAGCAGAGTGAAAAATAAAAAGCAAACAAATGTCAGGAAGGAGGTCTGAAATATTTGTTTTTTGGGAGCAGGATACGATGCATCCATTTCTGTGGAAAACTCAAAACGTGCACCAGACTTCTCTAATGTGCTGGAATCAGCATAAAAAACATCTGATTTAAAAAAAAAACTTTATGTAAACAGCCGAGCAAAGTCTGATAAAAAAAAATAAAGAATGAAAAATGTAATTAACTTTGTTAGATTTTCTGTAGAGCTTGTTATAATGCCTCCAAACTAACCTTCAAACATTGACTTTTGAGTTTACACATAAATTAGTTAAAGCCAACATTAAAAAAGCCAAACAGTCTGAGCACAGGTCGGGCTCTACAGTCATTATAAAGCCGATGCATTTGATGATTAATCAGGGAGGAGTTCTCAAGATAAAAAATGAAATGTCTTTGTAGGAAATTCACAAGGTCACAGAACGAAGAGGTATGAGGAAAAGTGGCTCAGCAGAGCTGTGTCTCCGTCATCTGGGCTACAAGGCTGAAACAAAACTTCCATTCATGCAGTTTTTGCTTCGTGGAGGTCTTTTTATTTTATCAGACTGAGTTTGAAAATTCCACTATTGTAGAAGAATTTCCCATAATCTAAAATGACTCATACATTTAGGAACTTTTGTGTGAAATCGTTTTATCTGTTGCTGCTGTTACACTTGAATTTCCCATCCGTGGGACAATAAAGGCTGTTTCTATTCTATTCTGTTCTATTCTATAAACCACTATTGCTGCGGCACAGTAACAAGGACAGATCTTTAAATTGCATTATTTTTCACGTATATTAAAACCTTACGTTTCTCCACTTTACAGAACCTCTCTAACGCAGCACTGATGCAAATAGCCGTCTGTAATTAGAAATGCCTTAAAACATTTTATTTTTCAAGTCTCAAATCTCAGGAAAATATTTTAAAGGATGTCACGAAGGTTAAATGCAAACGTCTGTGAGAAACATTT
>NW_023632060.1:0-1443 GCF_014905685.2 Nematolebias whitei | reverse complement strand
CCAGGAACATCGGCATGTACACTCTGGGAGGCTGGGAAAACAGTTATGAGAGGGAAAATAATATCCTACTCAACAAACAAAAAGAAAAAAGAAAATAAACGTATTGAGGAATTAGAGAAATCTATCAAATTATTAGGAAGTTTACAAGGAGAGGAAACACAGAAAAAACTATGCAAGATAAAATTAGAACTAAATGAATGTATTGACAAAAAAAATAAATTCTTGGTACAAAGACTTCGATTAGAACATTTTGAACACAGTAATAAATCAGGGAGTTTTTTAGCTAATCAACTCAAATTAAATAAAGAAAAAATATCTATATATGGTATTAAAGACACAAATGGTAACATAACTTATGACAAGGAAAAAGTAAATAGTGTTTTTAGAGATTTCTATAAAACTTTATACACTCAACAAATAAATCCAAAAGATGAAGATATTAATCAATTCTTGGTGAGAGTAATACTTCCAAAACTAGACAGTAGTCAATCGTCAGAACTAGACTCACCATTAACATCAGATGAGCTCAGTGAAGCCATTAAAAACATGCCTAATAAGAAATCTCCAGGCCCAGATGGATATCCAGCAGAATTTTATAAAGAGTTCTGGAACATCCTAGAACTAATTTTTCACAGAATGCTACATGAGTCAGAAGAAAATGGCAGGCTTCCAACACATATGAATTCAGCCAACATTAGTCTACTATTAAAACCAGACAAAGACCCTGTACTACCTACCAGTTATCGCCCCATCTCTCTTATTAATGTGGATGTTGTTGTGTTTTTCATCTTACTTCTCCACCCGAGTCTGTTACCGTTTCAATCCTGCAGGAGTCAGTCAAGACAATGCACTTCAGATACGACAAACGCACCTTCAAGTTTATGAATATTTAATAAGTAAAGAAACCCAGAAGTCATAGATTCACAAGCATAAACAGTGGATTAGTTAAATGCAGTCATTATTTTAACATATTATTAATTGGATGCATCCATTTAAACTCTACAATACAACCTTGTTACGGAGGAATCTGAAAACGACCGTCACTCTGCTTCATTTTGCTGCTGGCTGCTGGCTGCTGCTTCGTCCCTCCTCCGTCTGCTCACTACCTCGAGGAGAAACTACACTTTTCCTTTGTCTGAAAGAAAAAGGGAATTCCTTCACACAGCAAAACTAACTTTTCAGCGCGCGTTCTGAGTCTGCTGTTTTGGATTGGCCAGTTTTAGACGAATCAGATGTGTGAAACTTCGTTTACATTATGTAAACAGGAACAGACTTCAATCTGTGGGAGCCTCTTCAAAGTAAAACAGGAAGTGGGTCAATTTCAAAATAAAATAAGAATTGGAATGTTAGATTCAACAAAGAACACAATCTTTATTTCACAACAATGTTAAAATAATTAGTAAAGTCCTCTCTAAAAGATTAGAGAAAATAATTCCTCTCATA
>NW_023632059.1:0-1443 GCF_014905685.2 Nematolebias whitei | reverse complement strand
TGTGTGTGTGTGTGTGTGTGTGTGTGTGTGTGTGTGTGTGTGTGTGTGTGTGTGTCTTATCTCACTCAACCTTATAACCTGAATCTCTCACTCTCTGCTCTTTGAATTGAGAAAGCTCCTCGGATGAGGAGCGAAACGTCTTCTGTTACACATAAAGTCCAGTTGTTTTTGTATTGAACGTTTTTTTGAACTTCATTCTTTATAAATAAAATTATTTCAATTAGAGAGAAAATTCAAACCATCCTTCCTTCTACTATCTCTAGTCCCCTGTCAAATGAGACAACTTTAAAAATTTCACTAGAGCCTGATTTATGTTTGGACAGTTTTTGTCCTGTTGAGCTCTCTGAATTGTCAAAAATAATAACCTCATCCAAACCATCCACATTTCTGCCAGATCCCATCCCAACCAGACTGTTTAAAGAGGTATTTCCCCTAATTAATGTCCACATTTTGGATCTACTTAATTTGTCTTTAACGAATAGTTACGTACCACAGCGCTTTAAGGTTGCTGTAATTAAACCTTTACTTAAGAAGTCTGATCTTGATTCAGAAATTCTGGCCAACTATAGACCTATATCTAATCTAACTTTCATCTAAAAATTCTAGAGATAATAGTTGCAGGTCAGTTGCGTGAACATCTACAAAGAAATAATCTGTTTGAAGAGTTTCAGTAAGGGTTTAGAGCTCATCATAGAACAGAAAGAGTACTAGTAAAAGTAACTAATGATATTCTCATGGCCTCAGACATTGGACTTGTGTCTACACTGGTCCTGCTAGACCTCAGTGCTGCATTTGATACAGTTGATCACAATATTTTACTACAGATGCTTGAATATGATATTGGGATTACAGAAACAGCTCTAAAATCGTTTAAATCATATCTGTCTGATAGATTCCAGTTTGTAAATGTAAATAATAAATCTTCTTCATACACCAAAGTTAGTCATGGAGTTCCTCAGGTCTCAGTGCTTGGACCAATACTCTTTACTTTATATATGCTTCCATTAGGTAAAATTATTAAACAGCATGGGATAAATTTTCATTGTAATGCTGATGACACACAATTATATTTGTCCATTAAACCCAATGAATCCAATCAGCTACTTAGACTACAAGTATGTCTTAAAGACATAAAATCCTGGATGACCCTTAATTTTCTCCTTTTGAACACAGACAAGACTGAGGTTTTGGTTTTTGGACCTGAGCACCTTAGGAATGAATTTTTCAGTCTTTCTCCCTCCTTAGATGGCATTAACCTGGCCTCCAGCTCTAATGTTAAAAATCTTGGTGTTATTTTTGATCAGGACATGTCTTTTATCCCCCACATTAAAAATGTTACTAGAACTGCCTTCTTCCACCTGCATAATATCACTAAAATTAGAAACATCTTATCTAAAAATGATGCAGAAAAACTGGTCCATGCATTTGTCACGTCTAGACTGG
>NW_023632058.1:0-1443 GCF_014905685.2 Nematolebias whitei | reverse complement strand
GCAGCGGCCGTCCTCAGCTCCTCGAACAGTTTAGCTGACATAATTGTGATGTCTGCCCCACCGTCCAAGAGTGCTTCGTGTGTGAGGACACCTTCGAGTGTTACTGACAGGTACGCCTTTTTGGCGATCCCCCTTCTGATAAAGTTACACAGAAACCTTTTGGGTTTTTTCTGACGCTTCTTCACGCGTTCAGCCTTATCTGTGTAATATTGCTTTGTCTGAACCGTCAGCACAGCAGTAGCTGTTTCTGAGTGTTCAGCTTGCGATGACTCGTCATCGTTTGTGTGTGTGTTTACCCCCCCTTCTTCCGACGAGGGGTTGTTTGAGGCAACAACAGCAATGTCTTGGTGTGTTCCACCGACATCTGTAATGTTGTCATTCGCGCCCTCAGATGTAATAGGAATTACATTACTGCATAGTGCTCCTGGTTGGGTTCCCGTGTCAGTGTGTTTCAATGTTTCTAACAACCTGCATATTTTCTCTGTCTCCTCCGAGCTCAGAGGTGTAGGGCCTTGTTTCTGGAACTTTTGTGATTTTTTCGCCTCGGTTCGTTTCGGCCGAGGTGGGGGACGGTCAGGTATGTCTTTCGGGGGTTCCTTTACGTACTGCCCCTGATGATATGGGTTCCCATATCTTTGCGTCCTACGCTCACCCCTTTTACGATAATCACGTTCATCCTCTGAAAGAGGAGCTTTTTTGTCCCAGCGCGCACCTTCAGGACGCGGTTTGTTAGTTTGAACAGACTGTTTTCTCTCAACTTTCTTAGGAGGAGGCGGCGAGGCACGCCCTCCTTCCAGTTCAAGAGGGAGGGGTTTAACCTTTACACTAGGAAACACTTCTATGGGCGTCTTAGCATGAGGGCATGCCTCAAACACATTCACAGCACACTATTTAATCTCACTGATGGATTTTTCTCTGAAATTTGCCATCATTTATACTGATCGTCTAAAATCAGTGTGGAGATTTTTGCTGAAAACAAACTTAAAACCTTCCTCTTCCTCCATTCCGGTTTCATTTCTGTTACCAAAATAAGCTTGGAAGATTCTTTTGTAATAAACTCTTGGATGTTCAGTTTTACCCTGCGTGACCTTGTCTGCAGCTGGGAAACCAGCAGGTCCCGTGCAGGAGTCGTACTCTCTGATCAAAGTTTCACATAGAAGGTTGTAATCCCTTCTCGTTGTATCAGGTAGACGCTCGATGAAGGTGAACACCTCTCTGTCCGAAGTGAGCCGTATCAGACTGATCTTATCCTCAACCGTAGCATTAGGATAACCTCTCAATCTGAACTCAAGATCTCTGAGGTACGCTTTTGTTCCAGATGAGCCCATCGGTCCAGGTACAAAGCGTTGTACATATTTTGAGATTTTTTGCAAATCATCCATTGAAGGAGACAGTCTCAACGGTCTCTCTTGTGTGGTTGGTGGTGCAAATTGGTGAAGGTCT
>NW_023632057.1:0-1444 GCF_014905685.2 Nematolebias whitei | reverse complement strand
TTTTTTTGTGTGTGTGTGTGCTAATTTTTGCCTTTTCAGCTAATTCCACATTTCTTTTACTCATTTCAGCTCTTTCTGCTTCATTCTGGTAGCTTAAGTTTCTTTCTCCCTTTTCAGCTACTTTTTAGCTGTTTTTTTTGTGTGTGCTAATTTTAGCCTTTTATTAAGCAGATTTCCTCATTTTTGGGCCATTTTCTGCTTATTTGATCCTGATTCAACAAATAATACGTTCTGCTTGCTTCTGCTAATTTAGGATTGTTCTGTATTTGCAGCTACATTTCAGCACGTTTGTTGTTTTTTTTTTTGTTTTTTTTGTTTTTTTAGCTACCGGTAATTTCAGCTGTGCTTCAGCAAGTTCTTCTACAATAAGCATTTACACTGCATTTTTGCAGGAAATGCAATTTCTCTAGTTTTCACATGTAATTCAAGTTTTGAGGATGGCTGAAATAGAGCAGAGATTCCACTGAAAGGTAAATCTGCTCAGTGTTCTTCAGAAACTGTTTATTCAGTTTTGTTTATTGCATTCGCAGTTTCCCAACTTTAATTAATTAGCAGACGTATTTCCAGTCTCTTGAAATATTCACAGCTTTCCGGGGCCAGTCCTTGCTTTCCTTTGTAACTGATCCCGAGTTCTCTGTGGGGGTGAGACCTATTCCCCTGATTACTTACCTTTTCCTGTACAGGCACCAGAGGCTGGTGCAGCTTAATTTTAATGTGAACTGGGCAACTTTTCAAACCTTCACTTATGTAATAGGTCTGTAAATAAAATACTTTTTACACATATAATTATATTCCTGTGCCGTATTTCCAAACTCTTTGAATTACATTATTAAAAAGTTTAGGTCGGTTCGTGCACAGCAACAGACATATTCTACGTCACTCTCACATTCGAGGTTTAACAGTCTTGTTTTTCCCTCCAGCTCTGATCCAGATGCTGGCAGCTGCTGAGGCGGGCCGAGACGTAGCTTATTTCACTTTTGGTGACAGCCAGCTCATGACAGATGTCCACAACATGCACTCTTTCCTCACTCAGAGGAACATCACTGTTGGTAAGGGTGACCAGACATCCTGCACGCATCTTGTGTCTTTGCCTGTTTGTTTATAGTGTTAGCTAAATATCTCGTGAACCACAGGGCATATCTCAATGACACTCTCAACGTAATCTTTTGGTGTTCATCTACAACTTATTAACTTTTAACCTAATTGTATATGGCCACCACAGATAATCTACTGTAATTTTTGCATTATTGAGCACACCTGAATATAAATTGTGCCCACTAAATTTAAAAAGAAGAGAAAAAGCTTGTACATATATAGGCCGAACTTGTGTAAAAGCCACAGGTGTCCACGTTGTAACATGAGATATTCACACAGAAAGATTTTTTTAAACGTTTAATTAAATATGTACCGGTAGCATAGACAAATACGTACAGTAAATGTTTTA
>NW_023632056.1:0-1444 GCF_014905685.2 Nematolebias whitei | reverse complement strand
ATCCATCCATCATCTTTTACCCGCTTCTTCCATTTTGGGTCACGGGGGTCGCTGGTGCCCATATCCAGCAATCGCAATTCGAGGGGCGGGGTACACCCTGGACGGGTCGCAAGTCCATCACAGGGACACATAGAGACAAACAACCATTCACTCTCTCACTCACACCTAGGGACAATTTAGAGTTACCAATCAGCCTAACATGCATGTTTTTGGTCTGTGGGAGGAAACTGGAGTACCCGGAGAAAACCCACGCATGCACGGAGAGAACATGCAAACTCCACCCAGAAAGGCCCCTGGACCGGGATTTGAACCGGGGCAACCTGTTTGTTTAGAGGCAGCAGCTCTACCAGTTGTGCCACCGTGCTACCTCATTAGGTTATTGAAAACATTTAATTTTACTTTCCACTAACGTGTTCCATAGTTTCAGAACCCTCCTTATCCTCACCTACTCATACCCGGAGCTACCAGCTGCATGTTGACAGGACCTCCTGACCTTATAAAAACCTGCCTTCTTTAGATGTACTGTATGGAAATTTTACTGAATTTTGCCCCTGAACTATTTTCAAATTATTTAAACTGTTTCACAAATTTCAAACTTTGTTAGAAAAAAATCTGTTATTTGTATATAATAATCTTGTACATGTTTGGAGAGTCTAAATTTTGTAGTTTTGAACATTAGTTTTGAAGATGAAGTTTAGTGCAGATTAAAGATGCTCAAGGTAGTGAAAAATTAGGTGGAATCCCCCTTTGACAGTTTCTTGAATCAGAAACAACAACCAGAAGCTTTGTATTATAATGTATAACAGGAAAATGCATTTAACATTAGGGTTAAACAATATTAGAACATCTTGCGATGGTGATATTATTGTTAGATATTGTGAAGACGATCTCTCAGTGGTGATATATTTGTATTTTCATATTTGCTCTTGTTATTATCTGTGCTTCCATCACTTTGTGTGACCTTTAGCATTTTTGGCAATGTAATTAGTGTCTGGTGTGAGCATCTGCTGCTGCGAGCTTTTGTCCAACTGGCTAAATATTACATTATATTAATACATTGCTTGTTTTATGATTTACGTTATTTTCAGATCCAAAATGTTCAAAAGGAAGGCGAGAAAAAAGCCTGCTGATGAAGCGAAATTTTACATTCAGTCTTCAAAAGACAAGCCAGGATTAATGGAAAGATTTATTGATGATCATAAAGGTAAGGCATAACAACTCATTTTGGGTTTGTTTATTCTTCTTCTTTCAGCTTTTCCCACTTTAGGGGTCGCCATAGCAAAATATCCTCCCATCTCATTCTGTCCTCTGCCCTCACTGCAACAACCTCCATGTCCTTTCCAACTGCATCCACATATCTCCTCTGTGGCCTTCCTCTTTATCTTTTTCCTGGCAGCTGCATTTCTAATGTCCTTTTAACAACATACCAACTGTCCCTTTTGCT
>NW_023632055.1:0-1444 GCF_014905685.2 Nematolebias whitei | reverse complement strand
AACTGATTAGTGACAATAGAACCAAAATCACAGACACAACTTGTGACTGATAACCACATCTCACACTGTAATGCATGCAGACAGAAGTGAACTTAAACAGAGTTCCATGAGAACAACAATATTCATTCTGTTAGAGCACCAAGGACAGAATGTGTCATGGAACGAGCCGTTACATCACGTAGGTAAAAGCGAATAAATGAGCAGGGTGTTGACCATGCAGCCGCAGTGCAAATGTCCTGCATTGACATACCATTATGCAGAGCAGTCGAAGATGCGATACCCCTGGTGGAGTGTGCTTTGAGGTTGACAGGAGGCTCTAAATCTGATGCTCTGTAGGCTTCAGAAATGGCCTCACACAGCCAGTGTGACCAGCGCTGGGTGGATAACGGGCGACCTGCAGATGCATCTCTATAATGCACAAACAATTGTTGAGTTTGACGCATCGCAGCTGTGCGCGCTATGTAACACGTCAACGCCCGCACCGGACAGAGAAGATGAAAAGATGCTTCTTCTTCTGATCTTTTGGGGGGGGGGGGGAACCCCTCCAACGATATCACTCTTGATTAAAGAGCTCGTGACGTTTTAGGCATAAAAGCTGGGTTGGTCTTAAATCAGCTGAGCTGCCCGTCAGCCTGAATTCTAAGACATGACGGAGTAACAGAGAGGGCAGATAAATTACTTACCCTCTTAGCGGGTGTTAAAGCCAGCAGCAGGGCTGTTTTAAGAGACAAGAATTTAAGTGAAAACCTGATCCAGAGGCTCAGATGGAGCTTTGATCAGGGCTCGCAGGACCAGCGTTAAATCCCACTGTGGAGCAAGTGGGCATAAAGCAGGCCTGCATCTCTGTACACCTTTTAGAAAAACGTTTCATCAGCGGGTGATTAAAAGCTGTTCTGTCTCTGAACCCTTCATGGCAGGAAGAGATGACTGCAACGTACGTTTTAAACGTACTGAATGCCAACTTCCTATCCATCAGCTTGTTGTAGAAAAGACAACACGCCGCCTAATGGGCATTAGGTGGCCTCTAAACCTTTCTCTGTACACCAGCGCTGAAAAGCCGTCCCCTTTGATGTGTACAGAACTGGTAGATGCAGCACGTGAATCTTGAATTGTGCACACTGAATCCTGAGGGAGACCCATCCTCTCTAAGCGGGACTGCTCAGCGGTCAGACCCACAGGTGCTGACCTTTTTCTGGGTAACTCCTGATCGCTCCTCTTGCTTGAAGGAGAGCATCCTCCCTCCACGGCAGTTTCCACGGGCACCCCGACAGCAGACGTTTCAGGGCTGGGAACTATGGTGCACCCACGTGCTCGGGGCCACCAGGAGAGCTATCAATCCCTCCTCCTGAGCTCGGTTCAAGAACCGTAAGATAGGAGGAGGTGGAGAGAAACGCGTACAGAAGCATTTTGGGCCATGGACTGTGAACAAACGCATCCACCCCCC
>NW_023632054.1:0-1444 GCF_014905685.2 Nematolebias whitei | reverse complement strand
CCCACCCACCCAGCACACACACTTTTTGCCCCACTCCCCTCAGGAAGGAGGTTAAGGAGCATTAAGTGTAGAACCACTAGACTGAGGAACAGCTTCTACCCTGAGGCTGTTAGACTCATGAATCTCTAACTAGAATAATCACTGTGAAAAACCATATCATGTTGCTGCTGATCTGTTTCATGTTGCTGCTGATCTGTTTCAATGTTGATGTGTTCATGCGTGCACATCTGCTCACAGACTCATGTTCATGTTTGTGCTGATGTTCAATGTTTTATGTTATGAGTGCTTAGTGTATATTTAGTTGATGTTTTTCTTAGTTCATATCTTAGATGTTATTACTGTTTTTCTTATACATTTTATTGTTGGATGTAACTGGGACCCTGTGTACATAATTTCGCTCCACCACATGTACCACATGAGGTGCGAATGACAATAAAGAAACTCTGACTCTGACTGACAAACTACTCACACTAGGACTAAGCCCCTCCATTAGCAACTGGGTCCTAGACTTTTTAACAAACAGACCACAGTCAGTGAGGATCCACAACATCTCCTCCTCCACCATAACACTCAGTACTGGCTCTCCTCAGGGATGTGTGTTGAGCCCCCTCCTGTTTACTCTGCTCACATATGATTGTGCAGCTACCCATCCAGGCTGTCACATTGTAAAGTTTGCAGATGATACAGCGGTGGTGGGATGCATCACAAACAATGATGAGTCCAGCTACAGGCAAGAGGTGGAACACCTGGAGAGCTGGAAGAACAACCTTCACATCAATGTTAAGAAGATGAAGGAGATGGTCATGGACTTCAGACAGAACAAACACCCCCCTGAGGAGGATCTTTGGTGAAAGTGGTCTCCAGTTACAAGTACTTGGGTGTACACATGAACAACAACCTCAGCTGGAGCAACAACACTTCCAGCCTGATCAAGAAAGCTCATCAGAGACTACTTCCTCAGGCGGCTGAGACGAGCTGGTCTGGGAAGCTCAGTCCTCACCTCCTTCTACAGGTGTGCAGTGGAGAGCATCCTGTGCTCCAGCATCAACATGTGGCATGGAGGCTGCACAGCTGCAGAAAGAAAAGCTTTGCAGAGAGTGGTGAAGGCTGCACAGAAGACTGTTGGAGTCAGCCTCCCCACCATCACAGACATCTACACCTCCAGATGCAGGAAGAGGGCCACCTGCATCATGAAGGACCTCACTCACCCAGCACACACACTTTTTGCCCCGCTCCCCTCAGGAAGGAGGTTGAGGAGCATTAAGTGTAGAACCACTAGACTGAGGAACAGCTTCTACCCTGAGGCTGTTAGACTCATGAATCTCTAACCAGAATAATCACTGTGAAAAAATCACATCATGTTGCTGCTGATCTGTTTCAATGTTGCTGCTGATCTATTTCATGTTGCTGCTGATTTGCTGTTTAATACTGCTGTGTTCATTCG
>NW_023632053.1:0-1444 GCF_014905685.2 Nematolebias whitei | reverse complement strand
ACACAAACATACATACATACATACATATATCTACATAAATATATGTGTGTGTATATATATATATATATACACACACACATATATTTATATATGTATGTATGTATGTATGTATGTATGTTTGTGTCTATATATATATATATATATATGTATATATATTTATTTATCTGTATGTGAATATATATATATATATATATATATATTCTAAATTGATCATATGTATTACAGCGTAGTGCTCAAAACGAGGCCTGGTGTTTAATTTGTTTTTGATTATGCTGTGTAGTTAAACATGAACACTAATTGTTATGGTATTTTTTTATTTTAAGGTTTGCATCATATGACCTCCTGATGCGTTTCTGGGCCATGATTGAGCCCCCTCTGCCATCCATGGTCAGTGTTCGCCAAGGACTGAGAGGAACTGCCCTCAACTCCACTCCCTCAACTCATACTTTGCAGCCCATTGATGAGTTCTTTATGTTTTTAAATTACCTTGCCCTTGGATCCAAGCAACGGGATCTTGCTGACCGGTACGATGTCCATCAGTCCACTGTCAGCCGGATCGTGAAAACATGGAGCAACTTTTTATTTACAGTATTAGGTTCTATTAGGATCTGGATACCGGAGGACCAGATATGCAAAAATCTACCAGCAGACTTCAAAGACTACCCTGACACTACAGTCATCCTTGATTGCACTGAGCTGAAGTGTCAGTGCCCATCTTCCCCTCTCCTCCAGAGTGAGGTGTTTTCATCTTATAAATCTCACTGCACTCTGAAAGGGCTGATTGGGATTGCACCTCATGGGGCAGTGACATTCATCTCAGGACTGTATGCCGGGTCTATCAGTGACAAGCAGATCACACGTGAATCTGGTCTCCTCACCCTGTTAAAACCAGGGATGGCTGTTATGGTGGACAGAGGCTTTCTTATTGATGACATTGTCCCCTGCAAAGTGTACAGGCCAGCATTTCTCTCTGGCAGGTCTCAGATGTCTGCAGTGGAAGTTAGAGAGACCCAGGCCATAGCACGCCTCAGGGTGCATGTGGAGCGCCTCATTCGCCGAGTCAAAGAGCACAAGTTATTTGACTCTGAAATTCCCCTTGGTGCGTTTGGGATAATCAACCACTGTTGCTTGTCTACTCACAAATTATGAAAATGGCCCACTAGTAAAGGCCTGGGCAAAGAAGCCTGACATCTGAGTAATAGCAAGAAAGTATACTATATATTTACTTTTCATTTTGTTACTTTTGTATTTAAAATAAAAGTAAATCATATTCATAAATATCTACATTTCTTATACTTTTTTCCATTATATCAGTTCTTATATAATGTTTTTTCATATAAGTCAAGCCTTCATGTGGGACATTAAAATGCATCTTTTCAAATGCCTGCAAAGTACCGTAGCATGATTACAGGGGCAGATATAAGTTTCTACTCTTTTTCATTCA
>NW_023632052.1:0-1444 GCF_014905685.2 Nematolebias whitei | reverse complement strand
ACCTAAAATGGAATAAACGGGTAAAGAAAATGGATGGATGGATGGATTCTGGTCATTTTGTGGCTCTTGTACTCCTCAATCTTACTGCCGCTTTCGATATTGTTGACCACAGTATCCTCATCTCTCGGCTTGAACACTGGGTTGGGATTACAGGTGCTGCATTAGACTGGTTCCGCTCATACCTCTCTGACAGGAGTTTTTGTGTGAAGGTGGGTAAAAATCTATCCACTTCAATGCCTCTTTCCTGCGGTGTCCCGCAGGGCTCGATTCTCGGACCCCTTCTATTTTCGCTCTATCTGCTTCCGCTGGGGTCGATCCTAAGAAAACATGGTATTCCATTCCATTGCTACGCCGATGACTGTCAGATCTACCTGCCACTGAAACCAGCCAGTGCTTGTTCCGTCCACCCTCTCCTCAAATGTCTGGACGACATTGAGACATGGATGGCTTCAAATTTTCGAAGTTTTAACGACCAGAAGACAGAAGTCATTGTCTTTAGCCCTAGCTCAACTGCCGCCTCTTATCCTGTGAACCTGGACTCCCTTCAGCCTTATCTGAAGCACTCTGTTAAAAACCTTGGAGTGGTTTTTGACTCGGATTTTAAGTTCGACAAACAGATCAGTTCGGTTCTGCAGAGAAGCTTCTTCCAACTGCGGCAGGTAGCTAAGCTCAAGCCAGTGCTGTCTAGACCCGACCTTGAGACACTAGTCCATGCATTCATTACAACCCGCCTGGACTATTGTAATTCACTGTATGCTGGGGTCAGCCAGGCCTCTATCTCACGGCTACAGCTCGTCCAGAATGCTGCAGCTCGGCTCTTAACCGGTACACCGAGGTATGAGCACATCACACCAGTTCTGTCCTCCCTACACTGGCTTCCTGTGAGAACTAGGATTGATTTCAAAATTCTCCTCCTGACCTATAAGTGCCTAAATGGCCTCACACCCATCTACCTCTCTGAGCTACTGGAACCATATGTTCCCTCTCGGGCTCTGAGATCATCCGATCAGCTGCTTTTGGTTGTTCCAAAAACACGACTGAAGCTCCGAGGAGATTGGGCGTTTTCAGTCATGGGTCCCAAACTGTGGAACAACCTACCCCCCAACATTAGGCATGCCACCTCCCTTCCTGTGTTCAAATCCCTGCTAAAAACATATCTGTTCTCTCTGGCGTTTCATACTGTTTGAGTTGATTTAGTATATCTTGTTCCATGTCTTCATTTTAATGCTGTTGTTTTAATTTTTTAAGGTATATTCTTACTGCTTTTTATTTCTTAGTGTTACCCTTAGTGTTAAGCACTTTGATAACAGTCTATCTGTTTTAAATTGTGCTCTATAAATAAATATGACTTGACTTGACTTGACTTGACTTGCTTCGGGCATGTCCGACTGGGAGGAGACCCCGGGGAAAACCCAGGACCCAGGATGCTGGAGAGACTATAGCT
>NW_023632051.1:0-1444 GCF_014905685.2 Nematolebias whitei | reverse complement strand
TATAAAACAATTTTTGGCTGAGATATGACCGTCTCCATTCATTCTGACTGAAAAAAATTTGAGCAGTACCACTTTCAGCCACTTGATGGCAGCAGAGTTCGAGTGTAGCATGCCATTGTATCATGTAATAGGTAAAGGTGGCTATAATGACAAATTCAAAAAAGTTCAAGACAAAAACAACTGGACTTCATTTATTATACTTTACTTCATACTTTTTTTTTTTTTTTACTTTTTTGAATTTACCATGTCCTGGATGACTGAGAATCTTCACCAGCTATTATTAACTCAATCGGCCTGCCATAGACCTTCATTCTGCTCGCTGCTTGGAACCGTCAAACCAGCTGCACCGCCCCAGCAAAATGCAACTAATTTGAACATTAAAGTGCATTTATTAAGCAAACATTAGCCTGAGACACACCTTTGCTATAATTATGAGCAAACAAATAATTGTTTTTAAGTATTAATCTTGCTAAATTCTTATTAAAGTCCTCCCGTGCATGCTCCAACGGCCGCCATTTGACAGCCCATCGATTTTTGGCACAACACCGGCCCACATTTCTGGGTTGTCAGCGATGACGCGTAACAAATGTCTTTTCTTGGATGCAGGTTCCTCAACAAGAGCTTGATTGGTCTCATTTGATGTTCTCTGTTGCACTTTTGACATCATAATCAAAGATTAGTGGAAACATAAAAGTGATAAAACTATTTTACATTTAAAATAACATCTTGGGGGCCAGGTAAGATGTCAGCGAGGGCCACATTTGGCCCCCGGGCCTTGAGTTTGGCACGCGTCTTAGTGGGTGACAGTCTAAACAGTAAAATAAATAAATGAGTATAGATATTTGTGTGAGAATCTGGACCGGGTCTGCCCCCGAAACCAGTCCAACTCCCCACCTCCGGTATCTGGTTCTTTTATTCCCAGATGGCGAGGAAACTCGCTCTAACTCAAATAAATAATTTTCAGTTTACCAGTTTAATGTTCATCAGGAGTTATAGTTTCAGCGCTGAGGCATCCGTCCTACTCGTTTTAACCCAGAAGTGAAGGTGGAGGCCCCATGCCACAGAACGCCCCTGCTTATGTTGGCTCTAGGCTCCGCCTTCTTCCAGGAGCACAGCCTATCAGAGTGTATCAGTGGGGTGACTATGTGTGACGTCATTGGTCTTATGTGTTTCTGATGGTGAAAAATGGGTGAAAAGTGCAAATCTATATACATGATGGAAGCCAGCAAAATAAAAAATTACTCCGTATCCAGTGTTGACCCTAGGAAGCTCACTCAGAGCAGCTGGGCCTGTCACATCTGTAGAGAAATGAACCATAACGGGTCCGTTTCTGCGCAGACAAGACCG
Source organism: Nematolebias whitei (assembly GCF_014905685.2). NCBI lineage: Eukaryota > Metazoa > Chordata > Actinopteri > Cyprinodontiformes > Rivulidae > Nematolebias > Nematolebias whitei. Next base: position 97 of record NW_023632051.1, on the reverse strand, counting down.
TGGGTCTCAGCATGATAAAGTAGGATAACTCTAACATTTGTTAAAGTGTTGGAAAAAAAATCAGGTTTATCAATTTAAATACTTTCAGATACCTGAT
>NW_023632050.1:0-1444 GCF_014905685.2 Nematolebias whitei | reverse complement strand
AAAAGAAGGGGCCCCAGGACAGAGCCTTGGGGCACACCTGAAGTCACAGGAGAGGAATGGGATCTGAATGATTTCAGTTGGATGGACTGAGTGCGGCCAGAGAGATATGACTGAAACCAAGCGAGGGGTGTGTGGGTGATGCCAATGGATGAAAGTCTGTGGAGGAGGATGTTGTGGGAGATGGTATCAAAAGCCGCACTGAGATCGAGGAGGATGAGGAGAGAAAGTAATCCAGAATCTGCTGCCATGAGAAGAGAGTTGGTGATAGTGAGGAGAGCAGATTCTGTGCTATGACCGGGACGGAAACCAGACTGGAACTGTTCATATAGACTGTTATCGGTTAAATGAAGGTGGAGTTGAGAGGCAACTGTTTTTTCCAGAATTTTGGAGATGAATGGAAGGTTAGAAAAAGGACGGAGATTATTGAAAGTATTGGAATCCAATCCAGGTTTTTTAAGGATTGGAGAGATAACTGCAGTTTTGAAAATAACTGGGATAGTTCCAGAGGAAAGAGAAGAGTGAATGATGGCAGAAATGAACGGAAGAAGTGACAAAATGCAAGATTTAACAAGTGCTGTAGGGAGAGGATCCAGTGAGCATGTAGAAGGCTTGGATTTATGGATAAGTTTGGCTATTTCAGAGGCAGGAGGAAGCTGAAAGACAGAAAAAGGTTGACTAGGCAGATAAGGTTCAGAGGAGGGAGAAAGAGGAGAGACAGGACAAAGTTGCTGATTAATTTTACTGATTTTATCGTTAAAAAAGAACATGAGAGAATTACATGTGTTGTCTGAATAGAAGTGAGAGGGAAGAGAGTCAGGGGGGGGAAAAGTATTGTTGAGCAATGAAAACAGGATCTTTGTGTTACCTTTGTTAGAGGAAATGAGGCCAGAGTAATAAGAATGTTTAGTTTGTGAGGTCAAGTTCTTGTAGTGTGATGTATGAGAAATGTACATGTCCCTGTGGATGGTAAGACTGGATTTTTTATAGAGTTGTTCAAGTTGACGACATTTGGCTTTGATGGTCCGAAGTTCAGAAGTAAACCAGGGGGCAGAATGAGTAAAGGTAACAGATCGAGTTTTAACAGGAGCAAGGGAGTTGAGAATGTGGGTTAAGTGATGATTGTATTGAACAGTGAGTTGATCCGGAGTCAGAAGATGATCAGGGATCAGAGTGGAGGAAATATCAGTGGAAAGGGAATTCTAATTGATGTCTTTAATATTCCTGAACGAGATGAGCCAGGCTGTCTTGGTTGATGAAGCACACAGAGGAAAATGGAATGAAAGGAAAAAATGGTCAGAAAAGGTGAGTTCATCGGATTTGCAGTCAACAGGTGTAAGTCCAGAACAACAAATCAAGTCCAGTGTATGTCCTTTAATATGGGTGGAAAAATCAACATGTTGATTTAATCCAGAACTCTCCAGGCAGGATAAAAAATCATTGGTGA
>NW_023632049.1:0-1445 GCF_014905685.2 Nematolebias whitei | reverse complement strand
GACTGCCACAGGTGCACATATTCCTGTCCAATTACTGGGAAGAGTTAGAAGTACTGTATGTCCGCACAACCAAGCCAGGTCTTCAACAGGATATGTACCATTACTCCCAGGTACCCCAATCTGACGATTACCAGGGTGATATATTGCCTGACACTTCTCCGGGGGCAACATGCCCACCGCCACCTGATAAGAATCTTGCCTGTGCTGTCGGTGAACGCAGATGGGAAACTGTTCACCAGGGGTCCACTCCACATACTGGCTCAGCACAACGCCTTGTGCTTGCGTCAGACCGTAGCACTTGGCCTCACATCTGTGCATACCTCTGCTATGTCCACTGGAGCTGTATTGCAGAAAACAGAATGATAACCCTCTAGCCAGAGGTTTAACACGGAAAGGCAAATGCGCCGCTGTGACAGGCAGTTTGGTGCAGACATAACACTCCGAGTTATGGCGCCCCCTGGCTAAAAACTGAGCATAACGATACCAGCTGTTCATCTGGAACGCATGTGACAAATTTAACGGTAACTGATTGAAATCATGGATCGTGGACCACGCTCCCCTCCTAGGTCTCTCTCTCTCCTGATCTTCACAGGCTTGGTGCGACACCGACTTAACCCTGGAATGACACAGGTAAACTCCAGCACCAAAATAAGACAAACCATCAGTACCCCCAGTATTCCACCAGCAGTCAACAGCTTATTTGATATGAGAACCATGATGGCTACGTCCCTGCTGAAAATGAAAATTGATTATACTGTATGAACCTGAGACTTACAATATCTGCAGCAAAACGTCAACTCAGTCCAACCTGAAAGAATTGTAGTAGACACTGAGGAGGGGCTTGGAAAACTTATCACCTGTAGTCTACACTTTAATTGAACACCAAAATTATAGTTGTTTTACACCCAGGAATCAATCGCTGTAAACCTGTGAAACAAAATTGATTCAAATGCACACACAGTCAAATTAAAAGTGTAACCTCACGAGAGTAACTGTATGTTAAGATTATAACCTGTTTGATAACTGAAAATGGGTGTATGAACACTTTAAATCAACTTGCAGAAAATGACCACATACACCTGAAAATCACAGTTTTTTTTTAAAGAAATTGGATTGTTGAAGCTGCTCCTCAAATTGTACACCCAAGAGCTCTCCTCACTCTGACCACAGCTCCTGAGATCTTCAGAACCGCAGCTGCTCAACTCCTCTTGCTGTTACGTTTCTGCTGCTTTGTATTTCACACAAACATCAACAGATTAAAACTTTGTTGCTCATTTGGTCAGCAGGGGGACTTCATTCCCAACGTTCTGCTGTCTTTTTATTTCACTAACCCCACTGGGTTTCAAAATGACGCGTCTTCCACGCGTCTTCCAAACTTTCCACTACTGCTCACGTCGCGTCTTCCAATTTATATCTGCACTCGTCGGGTCTTCCAATTTATATCT
>NW_023632048.1:0-1445 GCF_014905685.2 Nematolebias whitei | reverse complement strand
AGGAAGATGTTCCTTTGAACTCCTCAACATCTGGCTCACAAGAAGCCCACATGGTTCCAGCAGACGTCTGGGAGAAGTTGGGACTGTGAGCAGTTCAAGTGGAACAAGAGTTGGTGCTGAAGTCCAGCAGCTTTTGGAGCAACTCAGCTGTTTTCTATCAGAACCCTTCCTTCCTTCCTGCTGCTGTGTCTGATTGTTTATCACACCATGCCTTTGATCTCTTCTTTTAATAGATTCTCACTGGATCTGGATGGATTTCACTCCTTTTATCACTTTGATCCATTTGATTCTGATCAAAAATATATAGGATATTATTATTATTATAAGGAAAATATATTGGGTCTAACTAATGATCTAAACTGACCTGAAGTCAGTCAATAATTAATGACTTCCAATGATTTCAAGACTTTTTAGCTGCTTGAATAATTATGACTTCAACTAGTTGATGAATTAGAAACTAACTTTAGAACATTTGAACTCTACTAGCTGCAGCTGATTGCAGTGATCAGTGTCTAATCTGTACTAAAACTTCAAAAGTACTTTTTCAGAATTCATGCAAAGACAGCAGATAATAGAGAAACAGTTTTTAAAACACAAAAACACGTCAGAATACAACTTATTTTATGGAGGAAAAGAATAGGGCTGTTGATGAGGCCTGTTTTAGACAACTTGTTTTTTCTAAGCTCAGGTGGCTGTGGCGGCCATCTTGAACTGGGTTGACTCAGAAACTTGATCATTTGTAGATGTACATACAAAGAATAAAAAGTGTGAGCTGGAAAACCTGAAACCTGTGAATCCTGCCTAACAATGGAAGAAGCATCTGCTGGAACCTGAGAGTCGTCAGGGTTTCACCATCCCTCTGAGGACCGTTTTCAGGGAAACATGGAAGTTGAAAAGTTTTGGAGAGATCCCACTCCTCCCTCTTAATGGTTCTTTATCTAGACAGCAACAACTAATTGAAGTGAAACAATGAAATGTCATGGGTCTTACAGAATTGAATCTAAATTGATTCTTGATGTAAAAACACTAATAATGATGGTGGTCACTAAATGTTTGTTCAAGTGTCATCTAAAGGTCCGTTTCAGGTCCATTTCTGGTGATTTATGGAGCATTTGAACACAAGGAAACTAAGAATTTGGACTTGTAGCAGGACACCAGCAATTTGATGTCAATTGATGGAAGATTCTCAAAATTAGGTCTCAAATTAAAATGAAGATTATTTTGTTCTATTGAAAATAAATCAGTGCATTCCACTCAAATTATTACCAGGATGCAAACTATTCCACAATCATAAGATTTATTGTAATCAAAAGTAAAATAAAATAAAGAAATACAGCAAAATAAAACAAAAGCTTTTACATCATCAAGTATGAAATTTGATAATAATCTTTCAATCTTTATTAAAACAATTAAAGACCTGAAATATTTCAGTTGGTGTGCAATGA
>NW_023632047.1:0-1445 GCF_014905685.2 Nematolebias whitei | reverse complement strand
ACAGCTCTTATTTGTTAGAGTGGTACGAATACTATTAAACATTTGTGAAAGCTTTTCTGTCCGGAGTGAAATTATTGTAAATTTTGCATCAGATAAAAGTGTTCCTATGTATAATATTCCCATAGTGCTTTAAAGATCACTTTATTATTTTAAAGAAATCCATTATATATAACTTTTAAGAGAAATTTCAACTGTATTTATGTTGTATTAAGGGCATTTGTATTTTTTTTTTTTGTTCCTTCCAATGGTCTTAAATTGACATTTATTTAAAAAAATATAATAGCCAAATAAACAGTTATGAAAAAAGAAAAATAAATTAGTAAATAAGAAAAAACTGTAAAACCAAGAATAAAAATTTGGTGCAAGACTGTAAGAATCAGCTAAAGTAGCTCCATCATTTAACCTTAAAAAAAAAAAAAAACTTGAAGTGCTTTTTTATTGTTGCTTAAAATAAATTACCTCTATTGTTGGGATTTATCTTGATAATTGAGCAAATGAGTTAAATGTTGAAGCTGAGAAATGTATTTGTTCAGTTACAATCAAAGTTTTGGTTGCTTCAGACTCTGAGTCACAAACATTATTAGAATAATTTAAATTAGGACAAGACCAGACTGTTGAACAGAGATTTTCTTCTCGAATGAACATTTTCCTGACACCAGCAATCATTCTGACTCCAGGCGAGGTCACTGCAGTTCTTTGCCATTTTAAAATTTAAAACATTTTCCTACATGATAATCTAAACAACAAGTTGTTGAAGACAGCTAATATAAAATTCCTATCTAAAACCTCGACACAACTATTTCAATTACATGCATATTTTTTTCTGTCTCTCAGTTTGGTCTTCAATTCAATTCAGTTTATTTCTATAGCGCCAAGTTACAACAGAAGTCGCCTCAGGGCACTGAACAGAAACATTCACATAAATATAAAAAAGCAAATTAGTAAAGTTCTCTAAGGAAGTAGCAGATTGTGATGAATCTTCACTTCGTTGCAGTTTTCTATCCTGAGCAAGCACAAAGGAGACAGTGGAAAGGAAAACCTCCCTTTTAACAGGAAGAAACCTCCAGCAGAACCAAACTCAGGACAAGCGAGCATCTGTTTCCGCCAGCTGGGTTTGAGAGAACAGGAAGTAGAAACAAACATAGAATGGCAGGTCCAGGTGAAGTTTCTATAGGAGGAAAGACAAAAAACATGTTGAGATAGAAATAATTACAAATACAAACAGAGTAGAGCGAGTAAAGTAGCAGAGAGAGGACATGTGGTCAATTTGTCCTTCAGCAGTCGAAGCCTATAGCAGCAGAACTAAGGGATAGCTCAGGAAACCCATGCTGATCCTAACTATAGGATTTATCAAAAAGGAAAGTCTTAAAACTGGACAATGTGTCAACCTCATGGACAGAAACTGGAAGTTGGTCCCACAAGAGAGGAGCCTGATAACTGAAAGA
>NW_023632046.1:0-1445 GCF_014905685.2 Nematolebias whitei | reverse complement strand
TTTTTTTTTTTTTTTTTTTTTTTTAATAGGATAGAAAGAAAGAAAAGACAAAGTAAGACTCCAAAATATAAGAAATATATACAAATAGAGCACCCGTCAAACACCCGGCCACTGTCTGTTCACCTGCAAAGTACATGACAAAACACAGCAACAAAATACATATGTATAAAGAACTTAAAATATTCATGGCATTGCAGTAAGTTTCCATAAATATATATACCCATACCTATGCCTATATACATACATAAATACATACACATGAATATACACTCACATACATATCTATATATCTACATATAAAGCCTACATAAGCATCCCTGCTTCTATTTGTGTGTGGTTGTGAGCATGCATAAGTGTATAAGGCTTCTCTAATAGAACATTTATTAGTAACTGTGAAGCAGCAGAGACCCGACCCCCAAGACCAGAGGCAGACGAAAAAGGGGGGACCAGAGCCCAAGACCCCAGGAGGGACCCCGACCGCGGAGCCCCCAGAGCCACCCACACAGGACGAACCACTCACCCACCCCCCAGAACGGACCACAGGGGAGAACCGGAAGATCCCCACCAGCAACCACATACAGTGACCCCCCGGGGCCAACAACGACAAACTCATAGGCCTCCGTCGGCACCCGCCGCACCGATGTAGGTCCAGGTCCAGGCACCGAGGCCCGGGCACCGAGGACTCACACCACCCAGGCCAAGGCCTGACAGGGCCAGAGGACCCGAGCCCCACCAGGCAGACACCAGGCCGAGCCGACACACGCCCAAGCGCCCAGCCCCCGATACCAAGGGCCCCAAGCGCGCCGGCAGGCAAGGGCACACCCCACCAGGGGGCCGCGCGATAGGGGCGCGATGCCAAGCACCCCCCAGTTGTATCAAAGAGGGGGCAGTCCGAGTCTCGGCCTAACAAATACCCATTCATACACAGACACAATCACACTATCCCAACCTCAATCTCACATTCATTCACTCAAAGACATACAATAACGATACATTTCATTCTTATTCCCGATACACACTCTATACCCCCCAGGTCCAAGACATGTACCCGCCCTCTACAGGGGGCAGCCCATGCCCAAACCCAGGAGGTAAACCCATTCATTCTTGAGCGAAGAAGAGCCAATACCCCAGACCCGGCCCAGGCCATGCCCCGCCGACAGGACACCCCCCCACCATGAAGAGGACACGCCACCGACCACCCCCACACACCGCCAACAACCAAGCACGCACCCCCAGCCGACCGCCCGCCAGGCCCCGGCAGCCACCCCGGCCAGCGGGCCAACCATGGCACCCAAGAGCCAAGCTCAGGGGGTCCAAACAACCCCAGGGAGAGCACAGCGCCAGCACCGCCCATGGCAACCCCCAGACCCTGAACCCCCACATAGTCCTGGTCAACACCCGACGGCCTGCCCTTCTCCCGGACCCCACCCCCGGAATGGCAGTCA
>NW_023632045.1:0-1445 GCF_014905685.2 Nematolebias whitei | reverse complement strand
AGTCGTTCGTCTAAAAGACAACAGACAATTGAACCAAACTATATTTTGCCATGTAAAGCTAACTTAAACCAAGTTAGAAATGGAAAAATAGTTTGGAACCCTTTTCTATAGGTATAAACCCCTATAGTTACCCTTTTCAGCATGTTCCACCCCTTAACTGGTAGCTGTAGCTGTTCCCAATCATAATAGCTTACACACCAGGTGCATATAGTTTAAGGCCTTATGTAAAATCCCCTTCATAAGCCCACCTTAAACCACATAATTGCATGGCACATTGAACCAGAACGGCACGGACTGGACGTCGCCTAGAGACGACCTTCGCTGGAGGCGACCTGCAATCCTGACGTTGGTCTCCACTCTTCATCCAGTGGCCGCATCTTCAGTTCAATCCAAGGGAACCCCTCTGTATGCTGATCAATCAACACTTCCAATCGTTGTGGATTTACCGTTGTGGATTATATGACTTTTTCCAATGGATTACAGACTCTGTTTCCAAGGGGTTAAAGCATTGCTACAATGGAATTACCGACGACGTTATGGAATTATAATCAACACAATGGAATTACCAAGAACATTGTGGAATTACCTTTGACTTTGTTTTCCTTGCTGGATTACTCTTGACTTTTGTTTTCCTTGCTGGATTACATCAAGCTCAAGGACATTCAAAGGCGTAAGTTCATGTTTGGAATTCATCCCCATGGACAGGTGATGATTTCCAAAGGGGGGACTGTAGTGAACTAAGCCTAAGGTCAAAACCCTTGACCTTAAGAACCTTGTGGGACAGAAACTGTCATTTCATTGATTTGAATCCAGAAATACAGGTTGACCCATCCTGAGACTTTCTTTCTTGAAAATTCAAGTGAAAGAACACTCTTTTTTATTATCATTACTATTTTACAAATGTTGATAATCAAAGTGTTTTAGTTCAAACCATTTTAGATGTTGCAGTGAACTAATCATTTTTAATTAACTGTGAAAACAGTAACAATGATTATTTTTTAATCCTCATGCAAAGTTAGAATTCATGTTAAGGTCTGTTACAGAGTAATTATGCATTTTCTGATTTTCTGTCTTTGAATAAGCAGCGTAAGTTTGGTCCAAGGTCGGTGTCTAAGCAGACAAGTGTTGGAACAAGCTGTGTTGTTTTTAAATCCTCTCAGACGTAAACAGAGAAGCTGGCGCCTGTTTTCCCAAACTCGCCCAAACATTTCTCTCGTCTGTCTGAAAAACATTTTCAATCTGTTCCATAACATTCTTGCTGTCTTCTGACTTCTTGTGACCTCTTACGTCACAAACCACACCCCTGTCTGGTCGACATTGACCAATCAGAGACTCCCAAATGAACCGGAAATAGAGCTCTTTAAAATGTCGGTACTTCCTAGTTTAAACCAGAGTCTCGAGAGTCTCACAGAGTCTCAGAGTTCCTGTGGGGTCGCAGTTCCTGT
>NW_023632044.1:0-1445 GCF_014905685.2 Nematolebias whitei | reverse complement strand
TGTGTGTGTGTGTGTGAGTGAGTGAGAACTTCTACTAGATTATATTTAGACAAACTACCTGAAGTTAATATTCTATTTAACTAAGTAATTCAAATCAAAGTAACTGATTAATATTTAAATGATTGTAAGGTAATTAAAGAAATTTCAAGCTTGATTAAAATAATGATAAAAGATAAAACATGAAATCCAACATTAGTTTGAGAATTCGCCGCTGCGATTTCCTCCTCAGCAGCGAAAGAAAAGGTTGCAAATGAAGCTAAGATGTTGAATAGAGAGTGATTTCTCCTTAGTGCAAAGACTCGCAAAACAGGAAGTGTCGGTTTCTAGTTGTCATGAAAAAGACGTTGCAAAAAATTCTTCTTGTTGCAGATACAATAAATAATCCGAGCTGCCGCCCTAAAAATCATGTTAAAAATACGAACATTGTATTGGACTGACCTGACATTGCGGATTATAAGATAAAAAGGCTAAAATGCCTTGTGATTTTTCCTCCAAAATACTACGTAAATCTGTGACGTTTTGACTAGTCATAATAATTATTCTAGATATCTTGAACGTCATTCTGACTAGTCAAAATGTTAATTCAAGATATCTTAAATAGAAAAGCCGTCTACATGAAAAAAATATTCAAGATATCTTGAATTCATTTTGAGATATCTTAAAAGAAATTTTGACTAGTCATAAGTACAGTTCTAGATATCTTTATGTTAGTTTTGCCTAGTCGTTATTTGCTATCAAGATATCTGAAATTTAATTTGCACTAGTCAAATCTTTATTTATGATATCTAAAAATACATTTAAGATATCTTGAATAATGACATAATTTAAGATATCTTTAATTGTAATTATGACTAGTCAGAACTAAAAGCAAGATATCTTGAAAGCAAATAATGACTAGTCAAAATGAACTTAGATATGTAGAACTGTATTTTTGACTAGTCAAAATTCAGTTCAAGATATCATGAATTGGGGCAGCACGGTGGCACAACTGGTAGAGCTGCTGCCTCTCAGTGAGCAGGTCCCTGGTTCAAACCCCAGTCCAGGGGCCCTTCTGTGTGGAGTTTGCATGTTCTCTTGTAAGGATGGCACCTTTTGCTGTTTCTGTTTGTGTCTGTGTTTCCCTAGTGTTTCCTCGTCAGTTTAATTGTTGCCACCTTTGTCTCGTCACACCTGCTGTTTGTAATCACGTCTTGTCTTGTCCTTGTATATAAACCTCCTGTCCTGTGTTATTCCTTTGTCGGGTCGTATTCGTTTGGGTCTTCATGTTTCCTGCATCTTGTGAGTTTCTCCCTGAGCTTCCTGAGTTCATGTAAGTTTTGCTGCCACGTCAGCTTATTGTTTTGTTACCTTTTTATTTTATCATTAAACATATCTATTTTTGTAATCTGCCGAGTTGAGTCCTGTCTGCACTACTGGGTTCGTTCCTGTCCAGCTGATCCTGACAT
>NW_023632043.1:976-1445 GCF_014905685.2 Nematolebias whitei | reverse complement strand
TCCCATAATTAAGAAACAGGTTTTACTCACTAGGAAGTAACCACAGTCATTTTTCCAGGCCCACAAATGGGTCATGGATCCCACAGATAAAATAATCAAAAGGCCATGCAGGGTGTTTAACAATTCGCAAGCTTTGGTGTCCAGCTTTTCTCACCAGGAGGGAGAATCTCTGACGCAGGAGACAGACTCACATCGGACTGGGTCCTGCTGAAAAGAGGGACAGGACCCCACCAGGTGGTGGAGAGAACATCACACGCCATCGGTCTCCAGAAGGAGAGTGACACCTGTTACGACCACAACCAGTGCACCTAGGGAGAGGAGCGGAACCGAACGCTGGACCTGATTGAGGCTGATCTGCTGGAACATCAGCTCCCCACTACACCTGGAGGAGGTGACAGGACCTTCGTGGGAGCTCATTCTTTGCCCCTTTGTTCTGGTTGGAAAAAGGCAGTAGCAAACGTTGGAGAAG
>NW_023632043.1:0-876 GCF_014905685.2 Nematolebias whitei | reverse complement strand
AGCTCCCCACTACACCTGGAGGAGGTGACAGGACCTTCGTGGGAGCTAATTCTTTGCCCCTTGGTTCTGGTTGGAAAAAGGCAGTAGCAAACGTTGGAGAAGGAGTCTCCGCTCTGCCTAAAGTCAGTCAGTCAGGTGGATCGGGTAAGGACGAAGATTACCAGCCCTGACCGTGAAGAACAGAAGACGCGTCAAACTGATTTTAGTTTTGTCCCAATACACACACGTCATTTAGAATGTTTAATCAGACTGATAAAGGTTCTGAGGACTTTACATGAAGATATCTCCGCGGGCCGAATCCCGCCGAGCACCAAAGGACCCTTGTGGACGAACAAGGCCTCCCACCGCAAGCTCAAGAACTGAAGACCTGCTAGATAGTACTGTTTAAATTGAGGGTGTTGGCTTTTCCTGTTTAATATGAGTGTCTAGTCTTTCCTTTCAGTCATTCTGAAAAATAACCAGAGAAGGGTCGTGGATTCAATTGGAAGCTCTTAACTATTCAAAATTTTACTCCATTCAATTGGGCATGTCATCATTCTAAAATCCCACGCGGTATTATATAGGTTGTTTAAAAAGAGGTCAATTTTGGTATTAGGGTGGAGTTTTACTTATTTTAGTGTGGGACATTTATCTCTTACTAGGAGTGTTGTAGTTTTTTCATAATTTATAAAGATTTATGCACTTGGTATTTTTTTACAGGTTTTGAAGGGTTTGAACCAGGGGTCTGGTCCAGGACCCCTGGAGGGTTGCAGTAAGTTTCGGTCATTTCCATATGGACAAATCCAAAAAGGGGTGATCTCCCATGAAATGGGGAGATCAAAAGAGGGAATGTTGGATTTCATATTTTTATACCTTCTTATATTTCCTATCAAGCAT
>NW_023632042.1:0-1445 GCF_014905685.2 Nematolebias whitei | reverse complement strand
CCTAAAAAATCTGCAGGTCCAGATGAACTTCCACCTTATTTCTTAAGGCTGGCTGCTCATATCATCACAGTCCCTGTGACCCACATCTTCAATCTCTCCATAAGACAAAACTCCATCCCAGACACTTGGAAAACAGCCTTTGTTCTTCTTTTGCTGAAGGGAGGTGACCCCACCTCACTGAACAACTATCGACCAATCTCTAAACTCTGCATTTTAGCCAAGGTTCTAGAAAAACTGATAAACTCTCAAATCAAAAATTACCTGGACTCATTTAACATCTTACCTCCACATCAATTTGGTTTCAGGAAACAACACAGCACAACCACTGCTTCACTGAAGGTTCTTAATGACGTTGTTGAAGCACTGAATGCTAAGGATTATTGTGCTGCACTTTTCTTAGACCTGTCTAAAGCTTTTGACGTTGTGGATCATAACATCTTGTGTTATAAACTCTCAGAAATTGGTTTCTCAGAACACACCATTGGTTGGTTCTCTAACTATCTTTCAGACCGGAGGCAATGTGTTCAACATAATGGTACTTCCTCCAGTTATTTAACAGTCAACAATGGTGTACCACAAGGCTCAGTCTTAGGACCCACCCTCTTTACAATCTACATACATAATGTAGGTAAAAACATCCCTAATGCATCCATGCATTTCTATGCTGATGACACAGTTGTTTATTGTCGAGCTAAAACTGTTGCTAAGGCTTTCCAGCTTTTGAATTCTGCATTCAACTACATCCAGACTGATTTGCTCTGCCTCAAACTTGTCCTAAATGCCGACAAAACCAAAGGGATGCTTTTTTTCAAATAGAAAAAATATCCTCAAATGGTGTCCCCATTGAGTTTGTTGATTCCCATAAATATTTGGGTATCTTGGTCGACTCACATCTCTCTTTTAAGCTCCATGTGGAAAACTTGGTAAAGAAACTGAAAGTTAAACTGGGTTTCTTTTTCAGAAACAAATCCTGTCTAACCCTGAATGCTAGAAAATGCCTTGTATATGTGACTTTCCTTCCCTCCATTGATTACGGTGACATTATTTACATGAACGCTCCTACAAGGACCCTGCAGATGTTGGATGCTGTCTATCATGGTGCACTAAGATTCATAACTGGCTGTGATTATCGTACCCACCACTGCACCCTGTATTCACTGGTTAACTGGACATCATTAACTTCATGCAGACTCTCTCACTGGTACATTTTCATCTTTAAATCACTTCTTGGTCTGCTACCTTCTTACATCTCCTCCTACTTGTCTCTGCGTGAGTGCAGCTACGGAGTGCGCTCTCAGGACATTATTACCTGCAGTGTTCCCTCAATGAGGACTGAACTAGGCAAAAGGGCCTTCTCCTACTCCGCTCCTGTTTCCTGGAATATCTTACAAAAAGATCTGAAGCTCTCGACCTTGACCTCTCTAAGTGGCTTTAAGAATCTGTTG
>NW_023632041.1:0-1445 GCF_014905685.2 Nematolebias whitei | reverse complement strand
GAAATGTTCCTCTGGATCATTCAAACATCTGTTTCTTGTCTGTGTGTGTAGTGAACCAGATGACCTCAAATCTACCAGATGGACAGAGACTGTTATTTTCATTGATCTGAATGAGTCTGGGCCATCTGATGAACTTTCTTTCTTGAATTAATCAAGCAGAAAAGACAATTCTTTATAATCATTACTGTCTTACAAATGTTTTGATAATCAAATTGTGTTAGTTCACTCAATGCTTTACAGGTTGAAAAGAACTACTAATTTTTATTTTACATAAACAGTAAGTAATGATTTTTGTTCCTCATTCAGAGAAGAAATCACCTGAATATGCCTTTCTTGATTTTCTGTCTGAAATGAGCAAGCTGTCGTAAGTATGTGAAAGGTTGGTCTTCGGTCAACTAAAATGTTTACTGAAGAAGAAATGTCATGTTTAAACTTTTCAGAAGATTACCAAGAGTAGACTCCAGAAAGTCTGCTGCTTCTGCAATAATCTTTTCTGTATGTTAAACAAGTTTCATTCTCTGACCTCGACTGTTGATAAACACCTTACGTCAAAAACACACCTCTTTCTGGTCCTTCCACGAATCAGAAAGCTCTAAACTGAACAGGAAGTAAACTCATTTAAAATGTGACAACTGCCCAGTTCAAGTTAGAATGAGAGCTGACAACAGATTGAGAGTTCTGGAGAATGTGAGAGTTCCAAGATTGAGAATGCAGTCGGTTCTGAAAGTTTCAGAGCAATGAAGAATCCAGAGGTTTTGGGATTATAATTCTGTTTTGAACTAACCACGCACGACTCTTCGAGGATTTTAGCTGTTTTCAACGGAGACGCTGATATCAGTTGAAAAGGATTCTTACTGAGCTGATCTATCATCAATCAGGTAACGGCCTCTTCTTCGACTAAAGTGTACCGTGGACAGGCTGGAGATCTGACGGAGCGTGCAACCTCTGGTCAAACAGATTAAATTCCCTCACACATTTCCTCTGTAAGATAAATCTCAATTTAATCTTAAACTCTTCTCTCTCATAAATCAGTACAGATATTTTGAGAAATGTCTGAAGCAAAGTCCTCAAATCACCGCCGAGTGATTTGAAGTTCATTTTCTGTGAAACTGTCTGTTATTATTTTCATATTTTGCCAAATTAATGTAAATGTTTGATGTTAAACTTTGATTTTGAAAATAAATGATTCCATTCATTTGATGGGTCAAAGATAAATAACGTCTCTCTTTCACATTTCTGTTAAATTCAATGCACGGCATTTACAGTCAGAAAAATGAAGAACTCGTGAATATTGTATGCATATATATAACACATATATTTGTCATACAACAAGTGACACGTACCTCACGTGTATCACTACAACTGGTGGCCTCGTACGGATTTCATGAATGACTGTTTAATCCGTGTGTAAATTGATTTTACGTGTTGGCATGGTGAAAGAGTAA
>NW_023632040.1:0-1445 GCF_014905685.2 Nematolebias whitei | reverse complement strand
GTGCCAAAACCACTGGTAAATGGTTTACTGACCATGGTATTACTGTGCTCAATTGGCCTGCCAACTCTCCTGACCTGAACCCCATAGAAAACCTGTGGGATATTGTGAAGAGAAAGTTGAGAGACGCAAGACCCAACACTCTGGATGAGCTTAAGGCCGCTATCGAAGCATCCTGGACCTCCATAACACCTCAGCAGTGCCACAGGCTGATTGCCTCCATGCCACGCCCCATTGAAGCAGTCATTCATGCAAAAGGATTCCTGACCAAGTATTGAGTGTATAACTGAACATGATTATTTGAAGGTTGGCGTTTTTTGTATTAAAAACACTTGTCTTTCATTGGTGGGATGAAATATGCTAATTTTTTGGGACAGGCATTTTGGGTTTTCATGAGCTGTATGCCAGAATCATCAGTATTAAAACAATTAACGACCTGAAATATTTCAGTTGGTGTGAAATGAATCTGAAATATATGAAAGTTTAATTTTTATAATTACATTATGGAAAATAATTACCTTTATCACAATATGCTAATTTTTTGAGAAGGACCTGTATATATATATATATATATATATATATATATATATATATATATATATACACACACACACACACACACACACACATTTTAATTTCAACTCAATTCAGTTTATTTATATAGTGCCAAATCACAACAAATTTGTCTCAGGGCAATTTACAGGAACATTCACATACATAAAAGCCAATTAGTAAAGTTCTCTAGCAGCTCAGTGATTCCCTCAAGGCTCAGTGAAGGTGCTGAGAGCTGCAGAGAGGCTGATTCATGGAGCTTCAACTGGGCCTGCCAGGTTGCTAGCAACCAAACCACCACAGTACCACCTCAGGTGATTAACCTAATGGTGCGAATCCACATCATAGCTGGACAAGCTATTAGCCATAAACAGGCATATTTTCAACCTTCTCCTGAATTTTTCAACTTGGGACTGTCCGTGGAAGCCACGAACCAAGTGAGCCTTGACTCCAGGACCACATCTATTGCTGTGTGTAACACAGGCACGGATGAGGTGATGATCCCAAAAAACACTATGCTAGGATGGTTGATTTCCACTGATTTTCATGATTTTGAACTAGGCATTCCATTTCTGGGAGGACTCCCAGATAACCTGGTACCGAGTCAAGAAGCTGGGCCAGTATGGTTCACAAAACCAGCACAGGCCATAGCTCTTTTCTCAACCGATGATGTCGACCAAGGGCCTCAAACCTATGGTGTCTTACCCATAGACAGGTCCGACGACTCAGAAAGGGATTCGTTGGAGCTCCCCAAGGAGCAAGAACCCTTATCAGTCTCATCACAGATTGAACAGGTGGTCGCCCAAGCCGACGCTCTGACATCTGATGAAGAAAGAGACAAACTTCGCCAAGTTCTTTTAAAATATGAAAAGTCACTTTCAACTGACCCAGACATC
>NW_023632039.1:0-1445 GCF_014905685.2 Nematolebias whitei | reverse complement strand
TATTACTGTTTTTCTTATACATTTTATTGTTGGATGTAACTGGGACCCTGTGTACATAATTTCGCTCCACCACATGTACCACATGAGGTGCGAATGACAATAAAGAAACTCTGACTCTGACTCTGACTCTGAATTAGGCGTTCCAAAGGAATTGAGAACCGATAATGGAACACATTTTCGCAACGCACAAGTGGATCACTGGTGCCAGACTTTTGGGGTGATGCGCGTGTATTTGCCCCCTTACACACCTCAAGCCAACGGAATAGCCGAAAGAGCCATAGGTTTAGTCAAAATTGGATAACTAAAAATGCTAATACCAAAGAATGTAGCACTAAAACTGTGGAGATAGGGCAGGCCTTCAATGACAGGCGTCAAGCTGGTAGACCCTCCCCCTCAGAGGAGGTCAACTAACGACAGTTCACCAGACAGGAAACTGGGTGGGGCTCCGACGATAAAGAGGAACAGCCAGACCCTGAAATCTCATTCAAGGTGGGGCAGAAGGTGTGGGTCAGGACACAGGATCACATGTCAGCAGTTGCAGTAAGGCCCAAATACAACGCCACAGACAGCGCGAATAGACTTTTAGACAAAAACACAGTCGAGTTAGTAAAGAAAGTTATCCAAGGTATAGAGCAACTGAAGCCAATTCCTAGCTAAGTTGAAACCAGAAACTGGAGTATGGCCAATGAACCAAGCACCACGCTCCCCTATATTAGAATGGCCACTATATGCGGGGGAGTTATCCTATGAAAAACAACTTCAGAGCTTTGGGCAGGTAGGGCCCTGAAAACATTGGAATATGCTAAAAAAGGATACCTGTCAACAGAAGATGAAACCATCAAGTGGAACAAGCTAGAAAACAACTGTGTGATCTGCCTGGAACCTAGTGGTCTGCCCCTTCAATGGGATGGACCAGGGAAGAAGAAACCCCTTAAACCTAAGGCGAGTAAGCTACATGTCCGAGATTTCCAAGTAAAACCTATAAAAGTAATGGATGCATTCATTTGTGGAGAATGCAGAGTCGCTGTCCTGCCTTGGATGATTATAATTACACAATGGGATTTGAGCGGCAAAGGTCCAAGAGACTGTATTTGTGAGTGGAACGGAACCGTCGTGAAATACTGCGGGTGCTGTCAAACAGAAATGCAAGACGGTCAGCTGTTGCACTCAGAAAGGGCAATGGGTTGGAAAGTAAGGAAATACTTCAACCCCCTTAAGTCCTTTAAAGCCCAGTTGGATGAAAGAAAGTCTGAGGCCCCAAAAGAAGCCACAAAAATGTAGCAGTATGACCAAGGGCCAAACGCAACACCCTCGGCCCCACCTTTATATCCAGGGATAGGTGGACTAAATGAGGGGGAAAAAACTAAACAAAAAGGGAAATGTTGGAACCCTCGAGATTTGCTCGAGCAGTCAGTGCAGCAATCCTGGCCCTATAATCCCTCAAT
>NW_023632038.1:0-1445 GCF_014905685.2 Nematolebias whitei | reverse complement strand
TAAACCAGGTACTGGTAGCTTTGTCACTGTGTGCAGGTGCCAAGTCCTGTTGGAAAATGAAATCTGCATCTCCATAAAGTTGGTCAGCAGCAGGAAGCAGGAAGTCTCTAAAACTTCCTGGTAGATGCTGCGTTGACCTTGAACCTCAGAAAACACAGTGGACCAACACCAGCAGAGGACATGGTCCCAAACCATCAGTGACTGTGGAAACTTGACACTGGACCTGAAGCAACATGGATTCTGTGTCTCCTCTCTTCCTCCAGACTCTGGGACCTTGATTTCAAAAGGAAATACAAAATTTACTTTAATCAGCGAACATTACTTTGGACCACTCAGCATCAATCCCAGGTGAGACACTTCTGACGCTGTCTCTTGTTCAAGAGTGGCTTGACTCAAGGAATACGAAAGTCCTGTTTAGTCTTGTTTTTGTCTTGCATACGTTTGAGCGTGGTGGTTCTTGAAGCACTGACTCCAGCTGAATTCCACTCTTTGTGAATCTCTCACACATTTTAGAATGGGTTTTGTTGCACCATCCTCTCCAGGGTGCAGTTATCCCTTCTGCTTGTACACTTTTTCCTACCACATCGTTTCCTTCCCTTCGCCTCTCTACTAATTGCTTGGACACAGAGCTCTATGAACAGCCAGCCTCTTTAGCAATGACCTTCTGTGTCTTGCCCTCCTTGTGCAGGTGTCAATGGTCGTCTTTTGGACAACTGTCCAGTCAGCAGTCTTCCCCATGATTGTGTAACATACAGAACTAGACTGAGACCATTTAAAGGTCTTTGCAGGTGTTTTGAGTTAATCAGCTGATCAGAGTGTGACACCAGGTGTCTTCAATATTGAACCTTTTCACAATGTTCTAATTTTCTGAGATACTGAATTTGGGGTTTTCATTAGTTGTCAGTTATAATGATCAACATTAAAATAAATAAACATTTAAATATATCAGTCTGTGTGTAATGAATGAATATAATGTACAAGTTTCAATTTTTGAATGGAATTACTGAAATAAATCAACTTTTCATGATGTTCTGATTTGATGACCAGCTCCTGTATAATCAGGCCTGAGGGGTATGAAATGGTCTAGACCAGGGGTCTGCAACCTGCGGCTCCAGAGCCACATGTGACCCCTCGGTCCCTCTGCAGCGGCTCCTTCAAGCTTCAAAACAACATAAAACAGAATCTCAATGGTTACTGTGCCAACAACAACAAAGAGTTAGTTTGAGCAGTTTTCCCGATATATATATATATTTTTTTTTTTTTGCAAACACGTGAATACGATGAGTAAAATATACTCACGTTAACATTATGCTTTATTTTCTTCAAGTAGCCTACTTTATTTTTCCACAATAATAATAAATAGGTCACATGGGTCTGTTTATTTCAGTGTTTTAATTTAAAAACAAATGTCAAGATATTAATAAATGTAAAAATCATTAAATGTT
>NW_023632037.1:0-1446 GCF_014905685.2 Nematolebias whitei | reverse complement strand
GAATAAAAATCTTGTGTTATCTGGACGATCTGTTGTCCAGGGAAGAGACAAAAACACAAACAGCTGTTTTAGTGCAACCCCTGTCTCATCTGGGGTTCACGATAAATGGGAAGAGGAGCTCTATCATTCTGTCTCAGCAAATTACATTCCTGGGGGTGAATCTAAATTCAGTAAGCATGATAGCTCTCCTGTCAAAGCAAAGGAGGTATTCCCTGAGATCACTGCTTCAGCACATCCTGGTTTACAGGACAGTGATGGCTGTTTTGAGCGATAGATACTTCAAAGTTATCTGGTCCAAGGGCTCAAATGGTTCTTTAGTTAGTGAATGGAGTACGAGCACTAGATCCCTCTGCGATGCTAAGGCGCGCGTCACTGGCCTGAGCCTGCACACACCTTTCAGAAAATGTTTTGTTAGAGGGTGATTGAAAACCGTTCTATCGTTGAAACCTTTATAACAGGAAGAGATTGCTGCAGCATAAGTTTTAATTATGCTGAAAGCTAATTGTCTGTCCAACAGCAGCTGTAGGTAGGATAAAATGCAGCCCAGGGGACATGAAGTCAGATCCACCTCCTTTTCTAGGCACCATCGCTGAAAAGCAGCCCACTTAGAAGCATAAACAGTCATAGTGGATGTTGCGTGTGCTCCCTGGATGGTACATATTGCATCTTCGGAAAACTCAAATTTTTCTAAGCGTTCCGGTTCAGCGGCCAGGCCCAAAGGGACTGTTCTATTATAGGGAGCTCCTGACTGCTCATCATGCTTGCAGGAGAGCATCCTCTCTCCACGACAACTTCCACGGTTGACCTGTCAGCTGTTACATTACTGAGAACCACTAGGCATTCATGTGTTCTAGGGCAATCACTTCTCCTCTTGCACCCTCTCCAACAGCACTGCTATTAGGGGGACTGGGTGGAAAGCATAAATCAGTGTCTTTGGCCATGGTTTGTGTGCGAACATGTTCACCCCCAGTGGCAGTGCATCCCATGGATTTAGGGAGAAGAACATGTCACACTGGGTGTTCTCCTGGGTGGCCATCAGGTCCACCTCTGCTTTCCCGAACCTGCTCCAGATTTGCAAGATTAGATCTGGATGGAGGATCCAATCCCTGTCCAGAGAGCCTCTTTTCAACATAATATCTGCCCCTCTGTTTAGCACACCTGGGATGTAAACTGCTCTGACTGAACGTCATGGGACAGGCAGGTCCCTACCCAGCCAGAGAGAGATGTGTCTGTGAACAAGGAAGTGAATGACGTCACTTTGTCCAGAGGGACTCCCTCCGACAGGTTCTGGAAATTCCCCCAATGGATCCAATCTGCCCCCACAGAGAGGAGAACGGCAATCAGGCGACGTTTGTGATGTACAGGATCGACTGTCAGTCGATTGTACCATTTTTCCAAGTGGCACGCTACCTTTCAGCGTCTCCTCAGGGCGGCTGCGACTCGGCA
>NW_023632036.1:0-1446 GCF_014905685.2 Nematolebias whitei | reverse complement strand
GAGGCCAACGTAGTCCACTTTGGTTCTGCACCACTGGCACTTTGACAGTGAGATTTTAGCACCAGCAGTTGTTAGCTGATTTAGGACGTGGTCGATCTCAGCCAAATGGGAATCCAGTGTTGGCTGCCTCAAAAGGATGTCGTCCACGTAGATCAGTGTCCCACGCTCGTGGGCGTCTGGACATGCTTTGTTCAAGAAGATGTTGAACTCTGCAGGTGAGTTAGCGTAGCCAAAGGGACACCTGGTAAAGGTGTATTGTCGGCTGCCAAAAGTGAAAGCTAGTTTGTGTTGGTCCTCGGCGCGCACAGGGATGGTCCAAAAACCAGAGGCGACGTCGAGGGTCGAGAAGTACTTACCATCGGTGACCTTTGGCAGTTCCTGATGGAGCTGAGTCATTGGCCACCTGGATAAAGGTACTTGTTTATTTAGCTTCCTGTAGTCTATGGTAAGTCTCCACTTACCATTTGGTTTTAAAACTGGCCATAGAGGCGCAGAGTAGGTGCTATTACATTGTCTGATTATACCTTTGACCAAAAGGTCATCAATGATCTCCTGGACAGGCTGGTGTGCCGCCAGAGGGATCTTGTATTGTCTGACAAATGTTGGCGGTGCGTTGGGTGGGGTTGGGATTCTCACTGCATGGAGTGAGGTCAACCCACAATCTGTTGAATCAGTTGAAAATGACTTTTCATATTTTAGAAGAACTTGGCGTAGTTTGTCTCTTTCTTCATCAGATGTCAGAGCGTCGGCTTGGGCGACCACCTGATCAATCTGTGATGAGACTGTTAAGGGTTCTTGCTCCTTGGGGAGCTCCATCGAATCCCTTTCTGAGTCGTCGGGCCTGTCTATGGGTAAGACACCATAGGTTTGAGGTCCTTGATCGACATCATTGGTTGAGAAAAGAGCTATGGCCTGTGTTGGTTTTGTGAACCATACTGGCCCAGCTTCTTGACTCGGTACCAGATTGTCTGGGAGTCCTCCCAGAAATGGAATGCCTAGTTCAAAATCATGAAAGTCAGTTGAAATCAACCATCCTAGCATAGTCTTTTTTGGGATCAGCACCTCATCCATGCCAGTGTTACACACAGCAATAGATGTGGTCCTGGAGTCAAGACTCACCTGGTTCGTGGCTTCCACGGACAGTCCCAAGTTGAAAAATGCAGGAGAGGGTTGAAAATATGCCTGTTTATGGCTAATAGCTTGTCCAGCTATTATGTGGATTCGCACCATTAGGTTAAGCACCTGAGGTGGTACTGTGGTGTCTTGGTTGCTAGCAACTTGGCAGGCCTCTGGAATGGTCTGCCCAGCCTTAAGGCTCGCTGTGTCTAGCACAGGAGTATCCTTTGTGGCTGGTTTGAGGGACCACAGCACCTTGTTGATGGTGTCCACGTGGACACCCAACCTTACCAAAATGTCAGAGCCTATGTAGGATGCATGTGGTAAGTT
>NW_023632035.1:0-1446 GCF_014905685.2 Nematolebias whitei | reverse complement strand
AATGTCCTCTATCAGAGACTGAGACCTCACAGTCCAAGAAAGCCAACTTGCCATTTTTTACATCTTCTCGTGTGAACTTGATGTGTTTATCCACAGAGTTGATGAGGTCAGTAAAATGTTGGACTTCCTGAGATTTAATTTTAACCCAGGTGTCGTCAACATACCTGAACCAATGACTTGGTGGTGTCCCTGAAAAGGACGTCAAGGCTCTCTTTTCTACCTCCTCCATATACAGGTTGGCAACAATAGGAGAAACTGGAGACCCCATAGCACACCCATGTTTCTGCCTATAATATTGCTCCCCATATGTGAAGTAGGTTGACTGCAGGCACAGTTTCAAGAGTTGACAAAGTTGTTCTGCGGAAAGCGTGGTCCTGCTGCTCAGAATGGTGTCTGATTTTAATTTTAAACTGACCACCTCTACTGCATCATCAACAGGAATGCACGTAAAGAGTGATGTGACATCAAAAGAGACCATTGTTTCATCAGTCTCCATGATGACATCCCTCACCTTATCCACAAAGTCCATGGTGTTCTGTATGTGGTGTTCTGAGCTGCCAACTAAAGGGATGAGTACAGACGCCAGATATTTGGAAACATTGTAAGTGACAGAGTTAATCATGCTAACGATTGGTCCTAAAGGTACACCTTGTTTGTGGATTTTAGGTAAACCATACAGACTAGGTGTGGCCTCCCCTGGGTACAGTCTGTGGTACAGAATACGGTCAATAGCCTTGTCCTGCTCCAAAATTTTCAGGCAATCTATTAACTTCTTCTTGTAACCACTTCCTAGATCTCTTTTCAGAGGTTCATAAGTGGTTAAGTCACTAAGGAGTGTCATAACTTTCTCATGATAATCTTTCTTGTTCAAAATCACTGTGCACCTTCCTTTGTCTGCTGGGAGAATGATGATGTTTTTGTCCTTGCTAAGAGTGGTGAGTGCATCCCTCTCCTCTCTACTGATGTTGGAAGGTGGTGATTTGGCATTGCTGAGGCAGGATGAAACTTTGATTCTGAGCTGTTCTGCTTCACCCTCTTTCATTTTGTTGTTGCGGATGGCTGATTCTGTGGCTGTGATCATCTCCACCAGAGGAATTCTACTTGGTGCAACCGCAAAGTTCAGTCCCCTGGCAAGATTCTCTGTCTCTGGCTGGGTGAGCTGTCTGTCAGGTAAATTCTTCACCCACTTTTCTGTCTCCCTGGCATGTAATTGACTACTGGAGTGTTGTCCTACACTTAATGTGTTGTTATTGGAATAATGATGGTGTTGATGAGTTATTAGTAGGTTAAACTTATTTTGTTGTCGAGTCTTGGACTTGACATGCTGTGCTAAGCGTGCCTGATCTGTACAGTCCAACACTTGCTCTAGACACATAGTTAGTTTCTGTTTAATGTGCTCTTCTTTGGCCTTCAAGGCCTCAATAGTAAAATTGGTCTGTCTCACCC
>NW_023632034.1:0-1446 GCF_014905685.2 Nematolebias whitei | reverse complement strand
TGTTCTCTCCGTGCATGCGTGGGTTTTCTCCAGGTGCTCCGGTTTCCTCCCACAGACCAAAAACATGCATGTTAGACTAATTGGTAACTCTAAATTGTCCCTAGGTGTGAATGAGAAAGTGAATGGTTGTTTGTCTCGTTTGTCTCTATGTGGCCCTGTGATGGACTTGCGACCCGTCCAGGGTGTACCCCGCCCCTCGCACAGTGATTGCTGGACATGGGCACTGGCGACCCCCGTGACCCAAAATGGAATAAGCGGGTAAAGAAAATGGATGGATGGATGGATGGATGGATGGATTTTTAGAAATGTTGGCCAACTGAAAAGTATGAACATAAAAAGTAAGAGCATGTACTGCACTCACTATTTAGTTGGGGGCTCCTTTTGCCTGGATTACTGCATCAGTGTGGCGTAGCATGGAAATGATCAGTCTGTGGCACTGCTCAGGTGTTATGAGCCCAGGTTGCTCTGATAGTGGTCTTCAGCTCTTCTGAGTTGTTGGGTCTGGTGTATCACATCGTCCTCTTCACAATACTCCATAGATTTTCTATGGGGTTAAGGTCAGGCGAGTTTGCTGGCCAATTAAGAACAGGGATACCATGGTCCTTAAACCAGGTACTGGTAGCTTTGACACTGTGTGCAGGTGCCAAGTCCTGTTGGAAAATGAAATCTGCATCTCCATAAAGTTGGTCAGCAGCAGGAAGCATGAAGTGCTCTAAAACTTCCTGGTAGATGGCTGTGTTGACCTTGGACATCTGAAAACACAGTGAACCAACACCAGCAGATGACATGGCTCCCCAAACCATCACTGACTGTGGAAACTTGACACTGGACCTCAAACAACGTGGATTTTGTGCCTCTCCTCTCTTCCTCCATACTCTGGGACCTTGATTTCCAAAGGAAATCATCATCAACTTTATTTATAAAGCACTTTAACACAGCCAAAGCTGAAACAAAGTGCTGAACATCAGTTAAAAACAAGATAAAATAAGGCATAAAAACAAAGCTGCAAAGCCAAGCACACAATTAACTAAAAACTCAATTTAAAACACAATAAAATGACGATCAATGTGAGGTGACCCCACCTCACTGAACAACTATCGACCAACTCTGCATTTTAGCCAAGGTTCTAGAAAGACTGATAAACTCTCATATCAAAAAGTATTTGGACTCATTTAACATCTTACCTCCCCCATCAATCTGGTTTCAGGAAACAACACAGCACGACTGCTTCACTGAAGGTTTTTAATGACATCGCTGAAGCATTGGATACTAAGGATTATTGTGCTGCACTTTTCTTAGACCTGTCTAAAGCTTTTGACACTGTGGATCATAACATATTGTGTCATAAGCTCTCAGAAATCAGTTTCTCAGATCACACCATTGGTTGGTTCTCTAACTAGAGGCAATGTGTTCAACATAATGGTACTTCAGGTATTTAACAGTCGG
>NW_023632033.1:0-1446 GCF_014905685.2 Nematolebias whitei | reverse complement strand
AATGTAGAAAACTAAAAACAGGAACATGTCTGCATTGGTCCCTGCTATGAGTCCAACAGATTCTTAAAGCCACTTGGAGAGGTCAAGGTCGAGAGCTTCAAATCTTTTTGTAAGATATTCCAGGAAACAGGAGCGGAGTAGGAGAAGGCCCTTTTGCCAAGTTCAGTCCTCATTGAGGGAACACTGCAGGTAATAATGTCCTGAGAGCGCACGCTGTAGCTGCACTCACGCAGAGACATGTAGGAGGAGATGTATGAAGGCAACAGACCAAGAAGTGAGTAAAAGATGAAAATGTACCAGTGAGAGAGTCTGCGTGAAGTTAATGATGTCCAGTTAACCAGTGAATACTGGGTGCAGTGATGGGTACGATAATCACAGCCAGTTATGAATCTTAGTGCACCATGATAGACAGCATCCAACATCTGCAGGGTTCTTGTAGGCCGTTCATGTAAATAATGTCACCGTAATCAATGGAGGGAAGGAAAGTCACAGATACAAGGCGTTTTCTAGCATTCAGGGTTAGACAGGATCTGTTTCTGAAAAAGAAACCCAGTTTAACTTTCAGTTTCTTTACCAAGTATTCCACATGGAGCTTAAAAGAGAGATGTGAGTCGACCAAGATACCCAAATATTTATAGGAATCAACAAACTCAATGGGGACACCATTTGAGGATGAAATCAGAGGAAGAACTGCTGGGACCAACTTCCTATTTGAAAAAAGCATCCCTTTGGTTTTGTTGGCATTTAGGACAAGTTTGAGGTGGAACAAATCAGTCTGGATGTTGTTGAATGCAGATTTCAAAAGCTGGAAAGCCTTAGCAACAGTTTTAGCTCGACAATAAACAACTGTGTCATCGGCATAGAAATGTATGGATGCATTAGGGATGTTTTTACCTACATTATGTATGTAGATTGTAAAGAGGGTGGGTCCTAAGACTGAGCCTTGTGGTACACCATTGTTGACTGTTAAATAACTGGAGGAAGTACCATTATGTTGAACACATTGCCTCCGGTCTGAAAGATAGTTAGAGAACCAACCAATGGTGTGATCTGAGAAACCGATTTCTGAGAGTTTATGACACAAGATGTTATGATCCACAGTGTCAAAAGCTTTAGACAGGTCTAAGAAAAGTGCAGCACAATAATCCTTAGCATCCAGTGCTTCAACAACGTCATTAAGAACCTTCAGTGAAGCAGTGGTTGTGCTGTGTTGTTTCCTGAAACCAGATTGATGTGGAGGTAAGATGTTAAATAAGTCCAGGTAATTTTTGATTTGAGAGTTTATCAGTTTTTCTAGAACCTTGGCTAAAATGCAGAGTTTAGAGATTGGTCGATAGTTGTTCAGTGAGGTGGGGTCACCTCCCTTCAGCAAAGGAAGAACAAAGGCTGTTTTCCAAGTGTCTGGGATGGAGTTTTGTCTTATGGAGAGATTGAAGATGTGGGTCA
>NW_023632032.1:0-1446 GCF_014905685.2 Nematolebias whitei | reverse complement strand
TCAAGGACATTTGAAGGTCTAAGTTCACGGTTGGAATTCATCCCCATGGACAGGTGATGATTTCCAAAGGGGGGACTGTAGTGAACCTGATCTGACCCTGATCTGACCCTGATGACCTCAAATCTATCAGATGGACAGAGACTGTTATTTTCATTGATCTGAATACAGTCTGAGCCATCTGGTGACTTTCTTTCTTGAATTAATCAAGCAGAAAAGACAATTCTCTATAATCATTACTGTATTACAAATGTTTAATAATCAAATTGTGTTAGTTCCACTCAATGTTACAGGTTGAAAAGAACTACTCATTTTTATTTTACATAAACAGTAAGTAATGATTTTTATTCCTCATTCAAAGAAGAAATCAGGTTAATATGCATTTCTTGATTTTCTGTCTGAAATGAGCCAAGCAACGTAAGTATGTGAAAGTTGAAGCTTCGGTCAACTAAATGTTTACTGAAAAAGAAATGTCATGTTTAATCTTTACAGAAGATACAGAAGAGTTGACTCCACGAAGTCTGTTTTTCTGTAATAATCTCTCTGTCAGTTGTTAAACAAACTCATTCTCTGACCTCGACTTTTGATAACACCTTACGTCAAAAAACCACACCTCTTTCTGGTACATCCACGAATCAGAAAGCTCTAAATTGAACCGGAAGTCGACCCATTTAAAATGTGGCAACTTCCCAGTTCATGTTAGAATGAATGAGAATGGAAAAGAGGCTGAGGAGATGAAGAACTAGAGAGTTGCTGGAGTTGAAAGATTCTGTTAGAGTCTGAGAAGTTCTGAAGAATGAAAGGAGTTCAGAGGTCTTGGGTGCAAACGCATTCAAGATGATCCAGAGACGTTTGGGATTATAATTTCTGTTTGAAAACCACGTACGACTCTCTGAGGGTTTGGTAGTCCTCACGGAGACGCTGAAAAGAGTCAGAAAGGAACCTGCTCCGACGCTGATAACATCATCAAGGTAGATGGTTCTATTTTCGACCAAGTGTACCGTGGGCAAGCTGATATCTGATGGAGCGTGCAATTTCTGGTCAAACAGATTAATTCCCTCACATATCTCTCTGTAAGATAACTCCATTTCATCTTAAAACTCTCCTCTTTCTCATAAAATCAGTACAGATATTTTAGAAATATCTGAAGCAAAGTCTTCAATCACCGCCGCGTGATTGAAGCTCATTTTCTGTGAAACTTGTCTGTTATTATTTTCATATTTTGCCAAATTAATGTAAATGTTTGATGTTAAACTTTGATTCTGAAAATAAATGACCGCATTCATTTGATGGGTCAAAGATAAATGACGTCTCTCGTTACATTTCTGTTAAATTCAATGCACGACATTACACAGCCAGAAAGATGAGGAACTCGTGAATATTGTATGCATATATATCTCATATATTGTCATACTACAACTAGTGGCACGTACCTACGTGACTACTACA
>NW_023632031.1:0-1447 GCF_014905685.2 Nematolebias whitei | reverse complement strand
AGGGTCAGGAATCGAAGCAGACATGTGTTGGAACAACTGCCTTGTTTTTCATCCTCTCAGACGTCAACAGGGGGGTTTTGGCACCTGGTTCTAAAACTCGCCAAAACAAAACTCTCTCTGTCTGTGAGAACATTTCTGATCTGTTCCATAACAATTCTTGCTGTCTTCTAACCTCTTACGTCACAAAACACACCCCGTCTGGTCGGTTCTGACCAATGGGAAGACTCCCGAATGAACCGGGAAAAGAGCTCTTTAAAATGTCGGTACTTCCTGGTCTACTCAGAGCTGTGAGAGTTGAGTGCTGTGAGTTCTGTGAGAGTTGGGTTCTGTTCAGTTCTGTGGGTCGGAGAAGTTCGGTTGCGCGGACAGTTCTGATATGTCCTAGCGCTGTGCAGTTGCTGTGGGAGCCGGGAAGACCCTGACATGACTACAGAGCTCTTCCGAGTTTCATGGGATTATAACATCTTCACTGAGGTGAGCTTGTGTCGGACAGAGCCTCGCCATTATTTCGGACGAGTAACAGCATCCTACTGAGACGCTGAAAAGGGTGCGTTAAACGGAATCTCGCCTGAGACATCTCCAGGTAAAAGAGTCGATTTCACCACCTAAGTGTACTGTAAGGAAGAAGCTGAAGAAAGCCCGGAGAGTGCCGTTCTGTTCAACACTCTCCCTCAAACACCATCTTTTACTCTTCTTTAAACTTCCTTCCCATCTTTAAACTCTTCTCTCAAGTAGAAATTCTTCCAGAAATTTGTGTCTTGCAGCAGAACCTCCGTCCTTTTAAACAGAATAAACGTTTTCCACAGCTCAAAGCCAGCTTAGTTACCATAACAGGCGTACAATTTCAGCTTTAAAAACATATGACTCACAATTTCAGCTTCAGAACATTCCAGCGTAAACAATGCAGCGTTTTGACTTCAAGCGGCAGCTTCTGCACGCTGCGTTCAAGCACAGCTGATTCTCTGCTATTTTCCTTCATGCCAACATGTAAAATCAATCTTTACACGAATACGCAGTCCATTTATGAGCACGTGACGGGCCACCAAAATGTAGATGAACAGATGCTCAGATATATTCATCAATTAACACGGATTCCTCATTTTTCTGGACTGAATAAAACGTGCATTGAATTTAATGAAATGCAAACGTGAGACGTCATTTATCTTTGACCCATCAAAATGAATGCGGTCATTTATTTACAGAATCAAAGTTTAACATCAAACATTTACATTAATTTGGCAAATTATGAAAATAACAACAAAAGCAATCAATCAGGAAAAATCATACGGCCATGATTTTTCCGTTGTTTCACCACAGACATTTATGAAAACTGTACAATTATGTCAATGACCCACACGGCGGTGGATGAGCACTTTACACAGACATTTCTAAAATATCTGAGACACTTGATGTTGATTTATTTTCTCACACTTCACCTGCTTCTCTT
>NW_023632030.1:0-1447 GCF_014905685.2 Nematolebias whitei | reverse complement strand
CCATCGAATTTATTATTTGTGAATGTTAACAAAACTAAATATTTTAGCGGCACCAATACATTCTCACCTATTATTATGGTTTTCATTCCATAACAGATGGTTTTATGATTTTGGGAAACATTTTCCACAAATGTTTAAACTAACTATTGATGATGTCACAAATATGGCTTTTAAAATATGTAACTATATATATATATATATATATATATATATATATATATATATATATATATATATATAAAGTACAAAGTACATAAACAATATTTCATATCAAAATGTAGAGATGTTTGTCTTTTCCACCAGTGGGTGTCTCGCTAACATTTAAATCTGAACAGCAAATACGCACCCAAGCCTCTACAGATTTGTTTGTATTTTATTTGAAATATCAATTCAATTTAATTCAGTTTACTTATTTAGCACCAAATCACAACATGAATTGCCTCAGGGTACGAAACAGCAACATTCACATACATAAAAAAAGCCAATTAGTAAAACGTATCTGTTTAAGGAGGAAGCCAGCATTGAATCTTCACTTCATCACAGTCTTCCAGCAAGCACAAAGGCAACAGTGGAAAGGAAAAACTCCTTAATGAGGAAGAAACCTCAAGCAGAACCAGAGTCAGGATGAGCGACCATCTGCTTTGACTGGCTGGGTTTGAGAGGACAGGAAGGAGGAACAGATACACAATGGCAGGTGTAGATGTACTTTCTTTTGGAAGAAAAACAAAAAATACACAAGATAGGAATAATTATAAATACTAAAGAAGGTAAAAATATAAAACAGGTAGAGTATCCTCTTCAAAACTAAAAGTGAAGACTCTTTTAACTCGTCGTGTAAATAAAACATTGTAAGAAAATGATGGATTGCTCTCTTCGGGTCAAGGTTCTGCCTCAAGTGGAGGAGTTCAAGTATCTCGGGGTTTTATTCACGAGTGAGGGAAGAATGGAGCGTGAGATTGACAGATGGATTGGTGCAGCATCTGCAGTATTGCAGACTCTGTGCCGGTCCGTTGTGGTGAAGAGGGAGCTGAGCTGTAAGACAAAGCTCTCTGTTTGGTCAGTCTACGTTCCTCCCCTCACCTATGATCTTTTGGGTAGTGACCAAAAGAACGAGCTCGTGGATACAGGCGGTTGAAATGAGTTTCCTCTGCAGGGTAGCTGGACTCTCCCTTAGGGAGAGGGTGATAAGTTCAGTTATCAGGAGAGACTCAGAGTAGAACCACTGCTCCTCCACATTGAAAGGAGCCAGTTGAGATGGTTCAAGCATTTGGTAAGTAAGGATGCCCCCATGGTGCCTCCTTGAGGCGCTTCGGGCATGTCTGATTGGGAGGAGACTCCAGGAAAGACCCAGGACACACTAGAGAGACTATGTCTCTCAGTTGGTCTGGGAGTTCCTTGGTGTCTTCCCAGAAGAGCTGGAAGAGGTGGCTGTGGAAAGAGATGTCTG
>NW_023632029.1:0-1447 GCF_014905685.2 Nematolebias whitei | reverse complement strand
TGGATCCAGGACAGTGGCCCCATACTGAGAGATTGTTTTGATCGAACAGACTGGCAGGTTTTCAGAGAAGCTGCTGAAAATGGAGGTTCGCTTGATCTTGACCAATACACATCCTCAGTACTGGGTTACATTAGTACATGTACTGACACAGTCTCCACTATCAGAAATGTTAAAAGCTACCCAAACAGAAAACCTTGGCTGAATGCAGAGGTGCGTACCCTGCTGGAAGCCAGGAACACTGCCTTCAGGTCTGGAAACTCAGAGGAGCTGAGTAGGACAAGAAAAGAGCTGGTTGCTGGTATTAAGAGGGCCAAGGCCACATATGCAAAGAGGATCGAGGGTCAATTCATCTCACAAGACCCTCGGAGCATGTGGAGGGGCATTAAGTGCATAACAGATTATAAAGGAAGGAGTGAACAATGCCCCAAAGACCCATCTCTGCCTGATGCCCTCAACAAGTTCTATGCACGCTTTGAAGACCCGAACAGACCACCCAGCACCAGACTCACCTCGCCACCGGATGAAGAGCATCTCAGCGTGACCTCAGCAGAAGTAAGGAGTACCTTCAGGAGGATTAATCCGCACAAAGCAACTGGCCCAGACAACATCCCCGGAAAAGTGTTGAAGGAATGTGCTGATCAGCTCTGTGAGGTGCTGGCAGACATCTTTAACACCTCACTTACCCTGGAGACAGTTCCCACCTGCCTGAAGACTGCCACCATCATCCCAGTCCCAAAAAGCTCTACAGTGACTGGTCTGAATGACTATCGGCCAGTGGCCCTCACCCCGATAGTCGCTAAATGCTTCGAAAAACTGGTCATGACTCACATCAAAACAACCATCAACATCAACGAGGACCCTCATCAGTACGCATACCGTGAGAACCGATCAACAGAGGATGCAATCTCCTCTGTGGTCCACACTGCACTCAACCACCTGGAGCAGAAAAACTCTTACGTCCGTATGCTCTTTGTGGACTTCACATCCGCCTTCAACACCATGATCCCCCAAACCCTGATGGACAAACTATCCACACTAGGACTAAGCCCCTCCATCTGCAACTGGGTACTAGACTTTTTAACAAACAGACCACAGTTAGTGAGGATCCACAACCTCTCCTCCTCCACCATAACCCTCAGCACTGGCTCTCCTCAGGGATGTGTGTTGAGCCCCCTCCTGTTTACTCTGCTCACATATGATTGTGCAGCTACCCATCCAGGCTGTCACATTGTAAAGTTTGCAGATGATACAGCGGTGGTGGGATGCATCACAAACAATGATGAGTCCAGCTACAGGCAGGAGGTGGAACACCTGGAGAGCTGGTGCAGAGAGAATAACCTTCACATCAATGTGAAGAAGACAAAGGAGATGATTGTGGACTTCAGAAGGAACAAAAACACCTACACCCCCCTGAACATAAGAGGATCTGCGGTGGAAGTGGTCTCCA
>NW_023632028.1:0-1447 GCF_014905685.2 Nematolebias whitei | reverse complement strand
TCTGGAGACCTCTGCAGGATTAATTTGTTCAGAGTCAATTTCAAGTTACTCACTGTCCATTGTTAGTTGTTCCTCTTTAACAGTTGTGGGTTCCCCTTCCACAGGTTTAGAGTCATCTTCCTCAGCATCACCATCTTCTTCAGCAACGAATACTGGAAGTTGTGGTGCAGGAACAGACTGCTCGACAGGAGGTAGGTCAATGTCAATTGTAAATTTGACAGGTTCAAAAGATGATGGAACGCGCAGAAGTGGATCGATTAGTTCATCCTCTGATTGATTCTCTTCATCATCAGCAGATACTAAAGGAGACACAGGAGATGTCTTTTTATCTCTGGTAGGTATTTCTTTCTCAGGAACAGGTAAGTACCCACATGGCAATAAAAGGTCTCGATGCAGCGTTCTTAGTGGTCTGTTCTGTCCTTCTGGTCTGACTGTGTACACAGGAAGAGTGCCGGCTTTCTTCACAACAATATACACAGACGACTCCCACTTATCTGCAAGCTTGTGTTTGCCTCTTATCCGTACGTTCCTCACCAAAACTCTGTCTCCAATGTCAAGTTCTGATGCCGTAACTTTCCGGTCAAATCGGATTTTGTTACGTTGCATCACCTTAGCTGAGTTTCTACTGGCCAGTTTGTAACTGTCCTCCAGGTGGGACTTTAACTTCTGCACATATTGGGTGTGGGAGGTAAATCCATCCTTACTTAATGGCAGTCCAAAGGCTAAGTCCACTGGTAGGCGAGGTTGGCGTCCGAACATCAGCTCATATGGCGGGTATCCAGTAACATCATTTTTTGTGCAGTTGTAAGCATGCACTAGTGGTTTAACAAAGTCTCTCCAATGAGTTTTTTCCTTTTCAGTTAATGTTCCCAGCATGTCCAGCAGAGTTCGATTAAAACGTTCAACGGGATTTCCTCTTGGATGGTATGGAGTGGTTCTTACTTTGTGGATGTTGGCCATTTTGCAAAGCTCTCGAATGGTTCGTGATTCAAAATCTGAGCCCTGATCACTGTGCAACTTTTCCGGAATGCCGTAATGCACAAGGAAATTGTCCCACAAACACTTGGCAACAGTCCTAGCTTTTTGGTTTAGGGTTGGCACAGCAATGGCATACTTTGTGAAGTGGTCTGTTATGACGAGTATGTCTTTGACTCTGCGATCCGGTTCTAGAGAGAGGAAATCCATACACACCAATTCTAAAGGATGAGTGGTTTTGATGTTGACCAAAGGTGCAGCTCGCTCAGGCAATGATTTGCGTCTCACACACCTTTCACAGGTTCTGACTTTATTGACAACGTCCATTAACATTCTGGGCCAGTAGAAACGGGAACTGATTAAGTCGAGAGTTCTTTCAATTCCCATATGGCCCATTTGGTCATGCAGTTGGTGCAGAACAACATCTCGATACTCCTCAGGTAATACGAGTTGGTATCTTGGTTCACTTCCT
>NW_023632027.1:0-1447 GCF_014905685.2 Nematolebias whitei | reverse complement strand
TTGTAACATCTCTTCCTCCTGCTGCTCCTTGTTCATCCTGTTGTTGATGGGCAGCTGGCCTTGGCCCAATAAAATCATCGTCTGAAGTGAGGATCCAAGCAGGTTTCAGTCCAGGGCGAGTCTCATGTGCTTCCATCTGTGGTGGGCCATAGGGTGGTGGGTCTTTGAGTTCAGCCAGCGAGGGGTAGATCGAGGTGGAGGGTGCGGTGGGAGGAAGAGGTCCGTGGGTCTCCGGTGCATGTGTGAGAGGACAGAGGAAAAAGAGAGGTTTTCAGTTCTGTTTTTTTTTGTTTTTTTCTCGTCTTTGTCTTTTTGAGTCTCTTGTTCTCTGCATTGTTTCTGTAAATCTTCAACTTTTTGAGACATCTGTAATAATCTGGACTCCGTTTCACCCATCATATTTTTAGACTCATTTTTCCACATTTTAAAAGCTTCCTCATGTTTGTGCATCGTTAAGTAAACCTTTTGAGGTATATTCTTCATCTGAATCATGCTCTGCCTTTGCTGCAATAATTGTTCTTCGAGTTTTTGAATGTCTTCGGTTTCTAAAGATCCATTTTTAGGAAAACCAAATTTGTAATGCCACTGAGAAACGAAACTTAGACAGGAAACTCCGTATAAGCGTTTCATTTTTTCTGCAACCGAACCGTTTGGTATATAATCTAGATTCTTACTTTTTGTCGCTCCCATTTTTATCTTTAAGACGAAACTATTTTATTTCCTCAGCCGTCTTTATAAAGACGAGCCTACCTCGGTCTTCCTAGAGAAAACCTACCTTCGGTTCTTACTCTAAATTCAGAACTTACGCCTCGGTCCTCCTAATGAGAACTTACCTCGGCTTTCCTAAATGAAAGCTTACCTCGGTTTTCCTAAAGAAAACTTACCTCGGTTTTCCTAAAGAAAACTTACCTCGGCTTTCCTAAAGAAAACTTACTTATTTTATGAGAGAGCGATCTTTTTGACGGAGTCGTGTCTGTCCACCCGCTTGCTAGCTTAGCGCTTTTTTAATTTTTTTATTTATTTATTTATTTACCTTATCGTAGATGTGTCTCTGGTTTCCTGTTTTCGAATACGGCCGGAGTCGATCCCCCCCCCGGAGAACCAGACGTCCTCCCGCTCCCAAAACGTCCTAGTTGGAGGGTCGGAGGTCCGGTGATCAGCCTCGTCGTGATTCTCCGTAGGCCGGACGAACTCTCAGGCGTATCCCGGCGGTGCCTCCAAACTTTTGTGGAAAATAAATAATTGTTCTAAACTTTAAAAAAAAACTCTTAATAAAAGAAAACCAGAGACATTTCTCTTTTAGCTCAAAACGGAGCGCGAGGTTTATTCTTTCTGCAGAAAGGAGTTGCTGCCTGCGTGAAGTCAGAACACAACACAGCACACTGGATTCTTAAAGAGACTACATATTATTTATACATGTTTCGTGCGTCACAATAAAATTCTATCA
>NW_023632026.1:0-1447 GCF_014905685.2 Nematolebias whitei | reverse complement strand
TTTCTAAAACATTCCTGCTGTTTTCTTGACTTTTAATGACCCTCTGACATCACTAGAACCACCCCCTGTTGGTTGTTTCAACCAATCAGAAAGTCCTGAAGTGACCGGAAGTGAGAACTCTTTAAGAGTCCACACTTCCTGGAACTTCTCAGTCAGTCTTCAGTCTTCTTGAGTCTTTGACCGGAGTCTTCCTGGGGTCTTCTTCAGTCTTTCATGAAGTCCTCCACTTCTGAGTGGAATCTCTGACTGAAGTCTTCCTGAGATTTCCTAAGGAACTTTCAGATTTAATCAATAGCTGATGGATTTGACCGTGAGACGAGGGTCCGTCCATCCCAGCTGGAGTCACAGCGCCTCGCTGTGAACTCACCCGGGCGTAACGCCCTATAACTTCTAAGGAAGCTTATTCTGTTGAACGGAGTACCGTCACTACTTCGGACAATTCTCAGCCATCCTGACCGGAGTCGCTAAATGGTAGCGTTGAAATGGATCTCTGTACCGGAGGTGACATATCTTCTGCAAAGGTAACGATTCGCCACGCACCGAGTGTACCGGGGCTGAGCTGGGGTCGGATGAAGGGTGCCATTCCTAGTCAACACAGTTTCCCTCATCCATCTTTTCTCTCCATTTAAACTCTTTCATTTCCCATCTTTAAACTCTCCTATTTTGCCAGTAATCTAGATGCCTTCTTCAAGTCCTGTTGTCTTATTAAGTAAAACGTGCCAAGTTTTATTAATCAGAACCAGATCAGCTAATCAAGTGTACAATGTTTTGATGTTAAATTTTGATTCTGTTCAATAAATTACCGCATTTATTCTGATGGGTCAAAGGAAATTAACGTCTCATGTCACTGATTAAACAATCCACGCACAGTTACCTTGGTCACATGGCAGAATTTAAATCGAAAAAGAGAGAACCCGTTTATTTAAAGATATTGTAGTCAAGGGCAGCTAACCTAGCCCTTAGCACGCTACATCTGGTGGCTCGTACGGTCTCTAAAGAGATAAATTGTGCTCCATTATCCTCTTTAACCCTCCACCATTACATTTTGGTGGTCCCTAAGGTTTCTAAAGAGGTATAAATTCTTTGTGACACGAGTTCTGTGCTGTTGAGATGGACGCTGCTTGTTGGCACATGGGAGTCCGAGTTTTGAGCTTGAAAGGACATGATAAGTCATGCTTGTGGTGTTCAGAAAGCTGCAATTAAGTCAATGTGTTCTTGTTAAAGCTGAAAAGTGTACTAAGTTGGATACTGTGGGAAAAACGCTTTATTAGGCCCGAGCAGCGAAGCGCTGCGAAGGCCTATTGTAATTGCTCTGTTTCTTATTATTACGTATCTTGGTCCGAAAGAATTGCTAATTTGGAAGGGTTAACATATCTGAAAACTCACCAAACATTACCAAATGTTCCAGTTTGATCCACGTGAAGTTGAAGAATTCAAAGTGAAAGAA
>NW_023632025.1:0-1447 GCF_014905685.2 Nematolebias whitei | reverse complement strand
ATATTTGTCATACAACAAGTGACACGTACCCACGTGACTCACTACAAACTGGTGGCTCGTAACGGTTCATGAATGACTGTTAATTCGTGTAAAGATTGATTTAAATGTTGGCATGTTGAAAAAGTAACAGCTGATGAGCTGTGAATGTTTACGCAGCGGCTGGGCTGCGCGCTTGGAGCTCGGCTCTGCAACTTTACGCTGCATGTTCTAAGCGTTGGGCTAGTAATGTTTTAAAAGCTGAAATTGTGTCATTGAGTCTTTATAAAAGCTGAATTTGTACGTCTGTTACGTGTAACTAAAAGCTGATGAGCTGTGGAAGACGTTATTCTGTTTAAAAGTACGAGGTTCTGCTAAGACCCGGCTGTGGGTTCGGTTCTGTTCAGTTTGAACGAGTATTTTGAATAGATGGATAAACGTTTTAAAAGCTGAGCGCCGCCTCAGGACATAGTTAGGAGTTGTTTCGTTACAATTTTTAACAGAAAAAGTGCATTTTGATGGTTTAAAAGACGAAAAAGTGACGAACTATTTTCAGGCTAAACCTAGCATGCTTGCTGCTAACGCTTCTTGATTGGTTGAATTCGCTGTTGTGGAGCGCTCTGATTTGCTGAGAAGTTTGACTGACGTGCTACGTCATCTCCCCTCACCCCTGCGCTGCTCTGTCATTGGCTGATTGACGTGTCAATCACGTCACCCGGAAATGAAATTCGTTTTCATAGGGAAATAAAATCTGCTTTTTAAAGCTGAAAAGTAACTTTAAAGTGGTTTTGACACGCTGGTCAAGTGCTTCGAAGCACACTCGCTGAAATTTTGCTACGTTAGAGTTTAAAATTCGTCAAAAAACGATGTTTTTAAACAACGCTAGCGATGCTAATTTTAAGCTAAACAGCTAACGACCGGAGCTTTAACTACGCTTAAAATCACTAAATGAAGCTGCTATATTGTTCCAAAAACTCATGTTCAGGCTAAGAAGTCGTGTTTGTTGAAATTTTGCCACGTTTGTGTAAAAAATCCGTTCAGAAATGTTGATTTTAACCGAGTTTAGCCGAAGCTAACTTCAAGCTAAGCGGCTAACAACAGGATGTCAACCGAACGCCACAGGAAGTTATAGCTCCCCTAGTGGATAACACAAACAGTGTCTGAGTTAAGATTAGTAAGGTAAGGCTGACATCTTCTGGACAACCTTGAGAAGACAGGTTTCACTCGCTTTTTTAGGTCTAAACAGTGAAATTAAACGTTTTAATTTTCTAAAAGGCATTTTTCGAGTTAATAAACGTTCCTTAAAGCTGAAAATTACTGTTATCTTGCATTTTAA
This sequence comes from Nematolebias whitei, assembly GCF_014905685.2. Taxonomy (NCBI): domain Eukaryota; kingdom Metazoa; phylum Chordata; class Actinopteri; order Cyprinodontiformes; family Rivulidae; genus Nematolebias; species Nematolebias whitei. The sequence continues at coordinate 135 of NW_023632025.1, read as the reverse complement.
AAGTTATAAGGTATTTATGCAAACGAGCATTCACCAAAAAAGTTTTATTTCACTGGTAATCCCTTAAAACTAAGGTACAAAAATAAACATTAACTTTTTAAAAATAGAAACAGTTACAGATTTTCACAAAGTTGG
>NW_023632024.1:0-1447 GCF_014905685.2 Nematolebias whitei | reverse complement strand
CATTCATGTATAAAATAATAATTGAACATTATTTATCTGAGGAGCAGCTTTGAGTTTAACTCCATCACTGAACTCTCATCTTGAACAAGCATGAAGGCGACAGTGGAAATGAAAAACTCCCTCGTGAGGAAGAAACCTTTAGCAGAACTAGGATCAGGACAAGCGACCATCTGCTTCGACCAGCTGGGTTTGATAGGAATAGATACACAATGGCAGGTCAAAAATCACGTTAAGATAGAAATAGTATCAAATGAAAACTATTCAATTTTAACAATTCATTTAAGGAAATTAGGTCAATTTGTTCTCTAGTAGTCTAACCCTATAGCAGCACGACAAGCTGACCCTAACTATAGGATTTATCATAAATGAAAGACTTAATCCCAGTCTTAAAACTGGACAATGTGTCAGCCTCACGGACAGAAACTGGTAGTTGGTTCCACAAGAGAGGAGCCTGAGAACTGGAAGATCTTCCTCCCATTCTGCTTCTGGAAACTGTAGGAACCACGAGTAAACCTGCAGTCTGAGAGTGAAGTGCTCTGTTAGGAAAATATGGAGCAATAAGATCTGTAATATAAGATGGAGCTAGGTTGTTGAGAGCTAACCTAACCCTAACCAGACTAAGGCATCATGTCACCACGTTCTGCTCCTTACCGTGTCAGTGTTGAAGGCACCAGATCACTCGTCTTTCTGAGATTCTAGTGGTTGATCAGACCAGGATGCACCACGAGGAGGACTTGCCAGGAATTGCCCAAGGTAGCTGAACGTCACTGACAGCTTCAGGGGTCTATGAGGGCAACAGCTGATGAGAAGGTGTGCCGTCCATCGGCACCTTCAGACAGCTTAGAATTCAAGCCGAGAAAGTGAGTCTTGCAGTGAGAAAAATGCGTCATCTTCTGTAGTTACTTCTACTTTGCTTCCAACAAATTGTAATTGTGGGACATGTTTATCTGCTCAGGAATAAATGAGTGGACTTCGGACTACATCAGGATCGGGGTTCAAGACGAACCACTTTCTGGTTCGGAGTCAAAGATAAACTTGGGATAACGTTCAGGAGTCGAAGACAAACTGCCCTCCACACAAAGGAACTTTGTGTAAAACAACAGCTCTCACAAGATTGTTTTAACTTTATTTAACAAGTCCAAAAAAGTTCAATCTGGTCCTCTGGACATTCAAAAAGACAAAAGCAAAACAAAGCAAAAAAATCTAGAAACGTTTCGTCTCTCATCCAAGAGACTTCCTCAGTCTGAGGTGCTGTTTTCAGCTCAGTCTCTTAAATAGCACCTTCTCAGAGTGGATCAACCAGTTTGCTGCTGACAACCAAAACCAGCTGATCACATGCTCAAGAAGGACCATCAGCCTAACAATGGATCATTAGCACCTGATGGCTGTTTACTGTTCACAGAGGGCTGAGTGATACTAGCAATCACAGCATTGTAAGAGGGGGACA
>NW_023632023.1:0-1448 GCF_014905685.2 Nematolebias whitei | reverse complement strand
AGTATTTAAATAGAAAAGTCTATCATAAACATCAATATCAAAGATCGTACCATTTTTATGGATGAGACTGTTCTGTCCATCTTTGAAGATGATTGTCGCTCCTTGGGCAGTTGCAGCTTTAACAGAAAAGATATCCTGGGTGAACGACGGCACGTATAAGGTGTCCTTTAATATCACCTCCTCAATTCGGCCGCTGCTATCTCTCAAGCGAACTCTGGCGGTTCCTTTCTTCAGTGCGATCCCACTGGTCCTCGCGCCGTCAGCCAACTCCAAGATGTGGCTCTGAGGCTTAAAAGTCGAGTCGAAATCCTTGAATTTTGCAGCGTCTGTCACAATATGCTTTGTTGCTCCCGAGTCGACCAGGAGGCCCTTCACCTTTGTTCCATAGATCTGGGCGTTGTCAATCTGCTTCACCTTGAAAGTGAACGTATGGTCCTCCGTATCCGTTGCTTGCTTGATCTTGTCTCGCTTCTTCCGCCGACAATTTGCATCCTTATGCGTGGCGCTCTTGCAGAAGCCACACCACTGCTTCGGCTCTCTATGCTCACCCGATGTTGAAGGACAATCCAGTGCTCTGTGCCCTCTCTGGCTGCAATTGTAACAGGTGATTTTTAGACTCCAATTGTCTCTTCCTTTAATTTTCATCACACTATCTTCCATTGAACCAGCAACACACAACTTCTCTGTGCTCTCATAGCTTCTCAGCTTCGTTTTAAATTGTCCAAAAGTTAACTCTTCATCACTCTGTGTAACATAAACAGAGAATGGTTTGAACTCATCAGGCAGGCCTTTTAAAATCATTGCCGTCAGCAGGCCATCACTTAAAACTTCTCCTGCATTACGCAGCGCTGTGATTGCAGTTTCTGCTCGGATAATATAGTCCGTGACGTTCTCATTGACACCTTTCTGAAGAGACGTCAGCTCCGTATACAGACTAATCACTCGCGGCTTACCCGAACCAGCATAGTGATCTCTGAGAATCTTCAAGGCTTTTCTGCCATCGTCCGCAGCATCTCTCATAACAAGGGAAAGACTCTTATCGTCCAAGACTTGAATCAATTCAGCATACGCCTCTTCGTTCTTGGCGGCGTCTTCTTCCGCGTCATCGGGTGCGTCTTTTAGCAATATGGTATCCTTCAACTGAAGCAGGCGCAAGTGGGCCAAAAACTTTGTTTCCCACAACTCATACTTCTTTTCATCTCCGTCAAAGCACAATCGGTTCCATCGACTTCCAAACTCCTTCCTGGGCCCATAACCTGTTGACGCTGCCATCTTAAAGGGCTGGAAATGCCGGGTAGCGACGGAGGAAAAACAACACAACCTTCGTCTACATTTGGCCTGATTGCAGTGCAGTGCAGTCTGTGGCCTTTTATTTAGTGCATTGCATCCACCTGTGTCAAACTCCTCCCACAACAGGAAGTCAACAAGAACATCAACTACATTCAACA
>NW_023632022.1:0-1448 GCF_014905685.2 Nematolebias whitei | reverse complement strand
CTGCACTCCAAGGCTTTGAGACCTCGATCATCCACTTCCACTGCTCTCCCAGGCTCCTAGACCTTTCCACGGCTCCTCCAGGCTCAGAAATCTTGATCTTCCACTTCCACTGCTCTCTCATGCTCCGAGACCTCGATCTTCCACTGCTCTCCCAGGTTCCAAGACCCTTCCAAGGCTCCTCCAGGCTCGATCATCCACTTTCACTGCTTTCCCAGGCTTGGTGACGTCGATCTTCCACTTCCACTGCTCTGCCAGGCTCTGAGACGTAGATTTTCCTGTTCCACTGCTCTCCCAGGCTCCGTGACGTCGATCTTCCATTTCCACTGCTCTCCCAGGCTCCAAGACCTCGATCTTCCACTTCCACTGCTCTCCCAGGCTCTGAGACCTCGAGCTTCCACTTACACTGCTCTCCCAGGGTCAGAGACCTTGATCTTTCACTTCCACTGCTCTCCCAGACTCCGAGACCTCGAGCTTCCTCTTCTACTGCTCTCCCAGGCTCTGAGACCCTTCCATGGCTCATCTAGTCTAAGAGATCTTGATCTTCCACTTCCACTTCTCTACCCCTGCTCTGAAACCTCAATCTTCCACTTGCACTGCTCTCCTAAGCTCGAAAACCTTGATCTTCCACTTCCACTGCTTTCAGAGTCTCCGAGAACCTTGCAGATTTACGCTAGGCTCCGAGACCTAGTTCTTCCACTTCCACTGCTAGTCCAGGCACCGAGACCTTGATTTTCCACTTCTACTGCTCTCCCATGTTCAGAGATCTCGATCATCCACTTTCACTGCTCTCCCAGGCTCTTAGACCTCTAGCTTCCACTTGAACTGCTCTCCCAGGCTCCGAGACCTTGAGCTTGCACTTCCACTGCTCTATAAGGCTCCGAGACCACAATCTTCCACTTCCCATGCTCTCCCAGACTCCGAGACCTCGATCTTGCACTTCCACTTCTCTCCCAGTCTTCGAGATCTCAATCTTCCATTGCTCTCCCAGGCTCCGAGACTTTGGTCTTCCACTGCTCTCCCAGTCTTCGAGATCTCAATCTTCCATTGCTCTCCCAGGCTCCGAGACATTGGTCTTCAACTAATCTCCCAGCCTTCTAGACCTCGATCTTCCACTGCTCTCCCAGGCTCCGAGTCCCTTCCAAGGCTCCTCCAGGCTCTGAGACCTCAATCTTCCACTTCCACTGCTCCTCTAGGCTCCGAGACCTCGATATTCCACTTCCAATGCTCCTCCAGTCTACGAGACCTCGATCTTCCACTTCAACTGCTCCTCTAGGCTCTGAGACGCTTCCACTGCTCTCCCAAGGTCCGAGACCTCGTTCTTCTTCTTCCACTGTTCTTGCCAGTCTCAGAGACCTCGATCTTCCATTCCAACTGCTCACAAAGGCTCTTAGACCTCTATCTTCCACTTCCACTGCTCTCCGAGGCTCCGAGACCTCGATCTTCCACTG
>NW_023632021.1:0-1448 GCF_014905685.2 Nematolebias whitei | reverse complement strand
TGCCTTCTTCCACCTGCGTAATATCGCTAAAATTAGAAACATCTTATCTAAAAATGATGCAGAAAAACTGGTCCATGCACTTGTCACGTCTACACTGGACTTTTGCAATGGTTTATTATCTGGGTGTTCAAATACTTCTTTAAAATGTCTTCAGTTGATCCAAAATGCTGCTGCCAGTCTTAACTGGAGTTACTGGGAGAGATCATATTTCTCCAGTTTTAGTTTCTCTCCATTGGCTCCCTGTCAAATCCAGAATAGAATTCAAAATCTTACTTCTAACCTACAAAGCTTTCAACAAACTGGCTCCATCTTATATTACAGATCTTATTGTTCCATATTTTCCTAACAGAGCACTTGGCTCTCAAGCTGCAGGTTTACTTGTGGTTCCTAGAGTTTCCAAAAACAGAATGGGAGGCAGATCTTTCAGTTATCAGGCTCCTCTCTTGTGGAACCAAATTCCAATCTCTGTCCGTGAGGCTGACACATTATCCAGTTTTTTTTAGACTGGGCTTAAGACTTTCCTTTTTGCTAAATCCTATAGTTAGGGTCGACTTGGGTTTCCTGAGCTGTCCCTTAGTTATGCTGCTATAGGCTTAGACTGCTGGAGGACAAATGTTGGTTACGTACTGTAACCCCAGATTCTATGAGTATAGGCGTAGCCCTTTAAGGCTGTCGCTTAGTGGGTCTATCCCGTCATGCGGAGCATTACACTGAAAAATTTAGTCCATGCCCACCTGCTGTGTGGGCCCCACCCGGTCCGTATAAATTACGTTAAGAGCGGGTAATCGGTTCCCAAGTAGCTTTTTTTCTTCAGCCACTTAGGAGCCAGTGAGGCCCGATGCTTAAAGGGCTACGCCTATACTAATAGAATCTGGGGTTACAGTACATAACCAACATTCTATTTCAGATAGGCTTTGCCCTTTAAGGCTGTCGCTTAGTGGGTTAAGGGCAAAGCAGATGTGGTCCTCGCCTCACTGGGTCCATTCGAACACCGTATGAAGTGGAAGCTTGTCCAAAAAACGTCTTGTCACTCAGCTCTCCATGTACGTAATTACGCGTTGCGTAATTATGTGTACCATGCACAGATGCATGATGTGTAAATATGCGTTCTGAATGCATGAACGCCCCGGAAAAATTTCAACGGAGGGGAGAAATGCTGAAGGGAGCCATGAACCAACCGGTTCATGGCTGAACAGTTTGAACAGATTAATAATAACAAGTGAACTGATTATTAATCAAATGAAATGATTGGGGTTGGGTGCAATGTGGGATGGGTGGTGGCCGAGGGTGGGGACCCTGGCGGTCTGGTCCTCGGCTACAGAAGTTGGCTATTGGGACGTGGAATGTCACCTCACTGGTGGGGAAGGAGCCTGAGCTGGTGTGTGAGGCTGAGAGGTTCCGGCTAGAAACAGTCGGACTCACCTCTACGCATGGCTCTGGCTCTGGAA